>NC_066571.1:10202058-10209558 GCF_024679095.1 Eriocheir sinensis
ACACACACACACACACACACACACACACACACACACACACACACACACACACACACTAATAACAATAATAATCCTGTTCTTTATCGCCTGGAGAGAGAGAGAGAGAGAGAGAGAGAGAGAGAGCACCTACCCCCCCCACACTTAACTCCTACCCACTCTCTCTCTCTCTCACACACACACACAGACACACACACAAATGGCGCAGATGACAAACGGTTTCACGGCCTAACATTTCATCCCCACACACTCCTGAATGCCGTTATGAAAGAGTTGACGCGTCTTCCTTCTTTGGCATTCACCAGGTATGAACAGACCCCAGGTAATGTGTTTTGGTTCTCTCTCTCTCTCTCTCTCTCTCTCTCTCTCTCTCTCTCTCTCTCTCTCTCTCTCTATCTAATGACTGACGATATTAATGGATGGATGTATTTAAACTGTCTATCTATTTAATGCATTTCTATGTATCTATCTTTCTTGTATTCTGTATTTACATTTATCTTTCTATACACCTATTTATCATTCTATTCCCATTACTATATATTCTATTTTCTCTATCTATTTATCTCTCTCTATATGCACGTATTTATTTAACTGTCTTTCTAAGTTTGGTATGCAGGTGACGTAAGTAAGAGGTCTCAGGTAAGTAAGTTTATATCCTCATTTATATTCCACACTTAACAATTAATTAACAGGTAGACACTAAGCAGGTATAGGTGATGCCAATATTTATTCAACTGTCTGTCTCGCTCGGTATGCAGGTGACGCAAGAAAGAGGTCTCAGGTAACTTGATTATATGTTCTTATAAATTCCACACTCAGGCAGACAGGTGGGTGGTGGATATAGGTTAAGTTCATCTAGTTTAATATCCAGGTGAGAAAGTTAAATGAATATGTAGTTTCTCGATCTTCTTTTGTTTTCTGAAGGCAAATGAATATGTAGTTTCTCGATTTTCTTTTGTTTTCTGAAGTCAAATGAATATGTAGTTTCTCGATCTTCTTTTGTTTTCTGAAGGCAAATGAATATGTAGTTTCTCGATCTTCTTTTGTTTTCTGAAGGCAAATGAATATGTAGTTTCTCGATTTTCTTTTGTTTTCTGAAGGCAAATGAATATGTAGTTTCTCGATTTTCTTTTGTTTTCTGAAGGCAAATGAATATGTAGTTTCTCGATTTTCTTTTGTTTTCTGAAGTCAAATGAATATGTAGTTTCTCGATTTTCTTTTGTTTTCTGAAGGCAAATGAATATGTAGTTTCTCGATTTTCTTTTGTTTTCTGAAGGCAAATGAATATGTAGTTTCTCGATTTTCTTTTGTTTTCTGAAGGCAAATGAATATGTAGTTTTTCGATTTTCTTTTGTTTTCCACAGTCAATGGTTACCTAACACGATTAACCTGTTTATCTATCACCTGTGTTAGCCATTGGACGCACAGGTGTATGGATGGAGGTCTTAGGAGGTGGATACTGTCATCGTCATCATCATCGGCCATTCTATTACTCCGCTATAGGACAAAGGCCTCTTCCATTGTTCTCCTAGTCTCTGTCTGTCTGTCTGTGTGTCTGATGTTAGTGCACGCCATCCTGCCCCGGCGAAGGTTCTGTCTCCACCTGATTTTCTCTCTTGTATCTGCTGGTGCGTCTTTTTAATAAGTAACTGAACGAACAGCTGTATGAATTAGAGACTTTTGAGAGGTAGAAACTGTAGGAATGAAACTTTTGAAGCGCAGAAACATGTAAAACAGCAGTACTGATATGTGAAACTGTAATGATGTAACTTCTGAAACGCGGACAGTGAATAAATTAGAGTTTTTAAGAGGTGAAACTTTATAAATAAGACAACTGAAACAAGACAATCGTAGGAAACTTGAGTCTTAAGATGTGAAACTAACAATAAAACTTCTGAAACGGTAGGAAATACAAGTTTTAATATATGAAACTACAAGAATACAGCATTTCAGACGAGGAAAGGAAATGTTAAGAAGTGAAACTGTAATTTTAAATCCTCTGAAACGGTTGGAATAGGATTTTTAATAAGCTGTACAATCTATATGAAACTAACTGAATGAGAGAAAGTTCTGAAACGCCACAACCGCACGAAATAGAATCCCCGAGAGATGAAACCATAAACTCCTAAGAGGTGAAACTGTATACCTGAGGCTCATTAGGGCAATTAGCACCTCGTTGACGCCTTATGACAACAGCTGGGAGCGCAACACAGCGTCACCACAGCCGCCAGCAACACAGCACAATGCATTCACTATCAACACAATGCGTCGCCTCGCCATACCCGCTCGTAGGGGACGGACGTGGAGCAATGCCGTTAGGTGGACGATTTTATGATCATTCCTCTTATTTTTCTTCTCTCTCGCTACGTGTTTCCCCTCATTCTTCATTTCTTTCCTTTTTCTCAGTTGTTTCCATTCCTTATCCCTCACTCATTCCAATTCTCAATCCTTTTATTCACTGTCATCATCATTCCTATTATTCTTCATTCCTCTTTTCTTTTGTTTCGTGTTTCCCCTCATTCTTCTTCTCTTTTCTTAGTTCTTTTATTCTTTGCATTCCTTATTCCTCACTCATTCCAATTCGCAATCCTTTTATTCACTGTCATCATCATCATTCCTTTTATTCCTCATTCTTCTCCTTGTTCCCCCTTATCTTTTTATTCTTTTCATTCCTAGTTTCTTTCATTGCTCATTCCCTTTTCCTTGTATTCCTCTCGTTTCTCAATCCTTTCATTCCTCTCATTTCTTTCTTCATTTCTCATTCCCTTTTCCTTTCATTCCTCTTTCGTCTCATTCCTCTTTCCCTTTTTCTTTTTCTTCATTCCTCCTTCCTTCCATTCTTCCTTCCTGTCATTCCCTTAGTCATCATTGCTATCATTCCTCCTTCCTCTCATTCCTTATTCCGTTCAGGCGTCATTCTTCTCATCCATTAATTCCCTTCATCCTCATTCTCCTACTTTTCCTTCCTCATTCCTCATTGATTATTCCTCTCACACCTCATACCTCATTCCACTATCAATCATCATATCGTTATTTCTCACTCTTAATCACCATCTGCCATGCATCAACTCCATAGTAAATGCAATATATAATGATCATCGTAACATTATCACCAGTTCAGTTTTCCTATATCATTGTGAACACAGCCACCATCACCATCATCACCATCATCATCATCATCATAATCATCGTAATTATAATGTTAGTGATGATGTTCCATAATCTTCTCAAGACACGGAAGGGAAGGTCATAATCAACAATAACAACAATGACAACAGTAGTAGTAGTAGTAGTAGTAGTAGTAATAATAATAATAATAATAATAATAATAATAATAATAATAATAATAATAAGGGGGTTACGATATCATGTTTTTCCTCTTTTCAGTAATTCATTTGTTTTTCCTTTCTTCGTATCGAGTTTACACAATGGGATACGAAACGAAGAAGAAGGAAAAAGAAGAAGAAAAAGAAGAAAAAGAAGGAAAACAAGAAGAAAAAGAGGAAAAGACACACACAGAGGTAAACACACACGATTTACCTCTCTATTAGCACGAGGAAAACACACGAGGAAGAAGGAAAACAAATAAAAAGGAAGAAAGAAGAAAAAGGAGAAAAAAGAGGAAGAAAAAAGAAATAAACGGAAGGAAAGAGGATGAAAAGAGGAAAGCAGGAGGAATAAAAAGAAAGAGGAAAAAGAGGAAGAAAAAGAAGAAAACAGAGAACAGAAGAAAAGAGGAAGAAAAAGAAGAATATCGAAGAGGAAAAAAAACGAAGAAAAACAGAAAAAAACGAAGAGGAAAGAGGAAGAAAAGAAAGATGAAAAGAGGAAGAAAAAAAAACAGGAAAAGAGGAAGAAAGAAAAAGGAGAGAAGAAAAACCGAGAAGAGGAGAAAGAAAAGAAAAACGAAGAGGAAAAAAAGGAAAAGAGGAAAACAATAGAGGAAAAGAGGAAGGTAAAGAAGGAAAACAAAGAAAACACTCCCACTGAAATCAACACAAATCACTTCCACAACACAAACACACGCAACAAACACACGAACCAACACCAATCTTTTCCTTTTTAAACTTTTCATCACCAAAAACAAAAAGAAAAACATCACAAAAAATATCACTCGTTAAATTCCGTTTCCGCGACACATTAATATTCCACGCAACACACACACGAACACACGCACGCACGCAAAACGGGACCAGCGCACGCAACACCGCACACGAAGGAGCCACTAACACATCCGTCCGCACGCAACGACGATTCTCAACACACTGCGCGCGTCTCACACACACACACACACACACACACACACACAAACTCCTTCAGCCACACTTCAACCAGCGCGCCCGTTTCTCTCTCTCTCTCTCTCTCTCTCTCTCTCTCTCTCTCTCTCTCTCTCTCTCTCTCTCTCTCTCTCTTGAGGTAAAGGTGGGTAGCCAACTAGTCTCTTTAAGTGGGCAATAAAGTGATTGACTGAATGAGTGGGTTTCCCTTGAATAAAAAAAATAAATAATAAATAAAAAACACTGATTTCTCTTTCCTTCCATTCTCTCTCTCTCTCTCTCTCTCTCTCTCTCTCTCTCTCTCTCTCTCTCTCTCTCTCTCTCTCTCTCTCTGTGTGTGTGTGCGAGATGACGCTGGAAATGGAGGAGAAAGTGGCTGAGTGTAATTAAAAGTGAGAAGAGATGGAGAGGTGGAAGAGGAGGAGGAGGAGGAGAAGGAGGAGGAAGAGGAGGAGGAGGAGGAGGTGGAGGACACGTGATATTAGTGACAGTAACTTTACCTGCAACAAATAACAACTGCACAGAAAGAAGAAGAAGAAGAAGAAGAAGAAGAAGAAGAAGGCAAAGAAACCATCGACAGAGAAACGTTGTGTGTGTGTGTGTGTGTGTGTGTGTGTGTGTGTGTGTGTGTTTAGCAAGACCTTGGATAATGGGCTGGAAAGAGAGTTGAAGGGAAGGATGAGATTGTAGGTAAGACTGACTGACTGACTGACTGACTGGATAACGTATTGTCTTCCTATCTATCTAACTGGTAAGGGGAACTGGCTGAATGACTGGCTTAAGATGACTGTCTGAGTGGGTATCTAGCTGACTGACTGACTGACTGACTGGATATCGTATTGTCAACCTAGCTATCTCATTGGTATGGGGGACTGGCTAAATGACTGGCTAACTGACTGGCTTAAGATGACTGTCTGAGTGGGTATCTAGCTGACTGACTGACTGACTGATCAAACTGGATATACTATGTGACTGGTGGGTTGACTGACTAGCTGAGTGAATTAATGAATATATCAGTGAATAATAAGATAAATGAAGAAATCTTATCAACTTATTCAGTTTTTCCTTCTATCTATCTATCTATCTATCTATCTGTGTATCTATCTATCATTTTCCTTCCTTCAATGTCAAAACGTTTCACTGACCTTCAATCCTTCCTTAGAAACCGACAAACTACACCTGAATGCATAAATCGAACAGATAATAAGTATAAAAATAGACGAATGAATAATGAAGGAAAAAATGAACGAGAGAATGATGAAATAAACAGAATAATGCTTAGATAGACAAATGAATAAGTATATGGATGAATAAGTAGAGTAATGCATTAATTGACGAGTGAATAACGCAGGAAATGAATAAGAGACTGAATAACCAGGTGAGGCAATGAATGGAGACGGTCCTAAGGAAATCCCCGACTGTTTTGTTTCTTGGAAGACATTATGCGTCCGACAAGCAACCAAACCTGCCCAGCCTTCCCTTGCCTAACCTCCTCCTCCTCCTCCTCCTCCTCTCCTTCTTCTTCTCCTCCTCCTTCTTTCTTCTTTCACTGAGACATACCTCCGTTCTCCTCCTTTTCCTTCTCCTCCTCTTTCAACACAAATACCTCCCTCATTCTTTCTTTTTTCGTCCTTCTCCTCCTCCTCCTCCTCTTTCCACCAAAATGACATATCCTTCCTCTCCTCCTCCTCCTCCTCCTCCTGAGTCAATTTTAACACCTCTCTCATCCTTCCTCTCTTTATTCTTCCACGCCCCCTCCTCCTCCTCCTCCTCCTCCGCTTTCCACTCGAACACCTTATCCTTCCTCTCCTCCTCCTCCTCCTCCTCCTTCCGTCACTATTGCCTCAGTGTTATCCGTTAAATCCTCTTATACGAATCTAAACCGTTTTCCCTCTTTGTTGTGCTCTTTGAAAACGATTAAGAATAAGAAAAAATATATAAAAATAACCATAAGAAGAGGAAAGAAAAGGAGTTAGATGAATATATATTTAATTTAAGAAGGAAACAAATACTAGAATTCTTCCACGGGGGGTAAAAGGAACGCCCAAGGTCAGCTTTGTATATTCAGGTAATGTTTCTACTAATGACAATGACGTCAGGTGTAACGCCGCTTTACATATTCCTTTGTTTCTTCTTCTTCTTCTTTAAATAAACAAGAGCACTAATTTCTTCCTTCCTTGCAGAGACACTTCGTCTTGACAACTGTGCGTGGTTTGTTTGGAAAAGATTAACATGCTCGCTGTGTTTTGAGAAGAGATGAACGAGGAGGAGAATAGACCCCCCACTTCTTACGTCTTAACGCCTCGCTTTGACAACTTCTCGGTTTGTTTGTAAAAGATAAACGAGATCGAGAAAACGATGCATAACCCGAATTCCTTACGCCCTCACATCTTACCTCCACACAGAGACGCATCGCTTTGTCAACTATCTCGGTTTGTTTGGAAAAGATAAACAAAATAGCCAGAAAAAGACATAACCGAGTTCTTTTACGCTCTCCCCTCTTACTCACGCGTAGACAAAACGTATACTTGCTGTGTTTTCATAGGCAATACAAGAAGAGATGGAGAGTAACACATTGCTTAGACAAACATATACTCGCTGTGTTTTCCAAGGCAATACAAGAGATCGAGAGTAACACATCGCTTAGACAAACATATACTCGCCGTGTTTTCCAAGGTAATACACGAGATCGAGAATTACATGAAGCGCACCAATTTAAGATGAAACAAAATACCAGTGTTCCAGTAACGGTACATCTCGGCCTCCTGAACTAGGCGCCGCAGCGGAGGTTTGGAGAACACGCCAACATCACGTAACGTCTGTGTGCTCTACGGGTTAGCCAGAGGCGCGCGACACACAACACAGGTAACAGTAACACAGCGGGGAAGTAGCACACCTCAGGAGCCACGTAACACCTGTCTAAGTGAGCTCATTAAGTGGATAACTGAATGTCTGGCTGGGTGGGTGACTGGCTAACTGGCGGCTAGGGTGACTCACTGACTTTGTGGATGAAATGCAGTGAATTTTAAGTGAAAGGAGGAAAAAATGAGCACAGGAAGTTGAGGAATGACGAGCCTACGGACACGGACAGAGGATGTACTTGATAGCGACAAGGTCTTCAATTGTATACCGTCAGGAAAAACAAAGACCCACGAACAAGGACGGACAGACACGGACAAAGGCTGTACTTACTGTTCGGACGAGAGGTTCTTTAGACGGGAGGTTC
>NC_066571.1:10214558-10219558 GCF_024679095.1 Eriocheir sinensis
AAACTTAAAATTTCCTAAACCTATAAGTTCCTATATCAATAATTACCCAGTTCCTATGCCTATAAGTACCCAGTAGATATAGATCAACTTCGTATTTCTTGTATCTATAAATAACCAGTTCCTATGTCAATAAGTACCCAATTTCTCTGCCAAGATGTACCCAGTTAAAACAGATACTTAATATTTCCTACACATTCCTATACCTGTGCGTACTTTTAAGTTATTATACCTATAAGTACTCATTAATATAAACTGAATATTTCCCATTCAGGGCAGTAATTTCTGGGAGTCTAGAGGGGGGGCTATAACCTCCCCAATGCTTTCTATATATCAATTATCCTTTTACGCTAATTTCTCCGAAGTTTTTGCTTGCCTTATTAGAATTCGCTAGCATATAACAACAATTGAGTAATCATCTAATTAATCAAATGTAGCTATCCATCCATCGGCCTTAAAATAGGTCTAAAAGTGCTTAAAAAAAATAAATCGACCCAGCTGAGCATGCCCTCGACTCCCCCAATGAAAACCCTGCCAAAATCACGGGACTGTCATAGTTGCCAAGTATAGATTTACCTTCAATGCAAGGTTTATTAAGGTTTCTAAAATTGAAGTAGTCTAGGCTGAGAGTCCTCATTTTCTATACTCGCAACCTTGCCTCG
This sequence comes from Eriocheir sinensis, assembly GCF_024679095.1. Taxonomy (NCBI): domain Eukaryota; kingdom Metazoa; phylum Arthropoda; class Malacostraca; order Decapoda; family Varunidae; genus Eriocheir; species Eriocheir sinensis. Next base: position 10,215,218 of record NC_066571.1, read on the forward strand.
ACATTTAATGGTAGGCTGAAGTGAATGTGGCGAAGGCTTTTATGTTATACGGGAAACCATTCTTGTGCACCATACGATCCTTTATTTTGTGGTAGTAGTAGTAGTAGTAGTAGTAGTAGTAGTAGTAGTAGTAGTAGTAGTAGTAGTAGTAGTAGTAGTAGTAGTAGTAGTAGTAGATCTTGTGTTAAAAAGATCCCTCTGGCGCAATGCTATACACACACACACACACACACACACACACACACACACACACACACACACACACACACACACACACACACACACACACACACACGTGACCTGTAACATTACTTAGTACCTCCGCTGCTGACCCTGGACCTATTTTGTAATCAGTTCAACTCGTGACTTTGACCTCTCTCTCTCTCTCTCTCTCTCTCTCTCTCTCTCTCTCTCTCTCTCTCTCTCTCTCTCTCTCTCTCTCTCTCTCTAAAACTGACCCTTTCAGTATACAGAACTTTTATAATATTTCTTTGACCAAGTTCTCGACAGCCGTTAGGGGCGGTGCAAAAGTCTACGGTAGCAACACACCACGTTTAACTATAGCTGGGTATTCACGCCGTAGATATATTCTCTCTCTCTCTCTCTCTCTCTCTCTCTCTCTCTGATATAATAAAATACGGAACACTACGAGCTCCCATGCGATATCCTATGCTCTCCTTCGTAAATTGTACATATACGAATACATTACCAAATAAAAATAAAAAAATAAATCAGAATCAAAATTGCAGAGGAAAAAAATTAGGTAAGCGAATGTAGGAAATAACACAAAAATCACCAAAAAGACTTAGCTGCAACCCCCTTCTCCTTCCCCTCCCTTCCTTCTCTCCTTTCCCTCCCTTCCTCTTTTTCTCCTTACCCTTCCTCCTTCCTAGAATTTTAGAACCAGACCTTATTTCCACACTAAGGCAGACCACTCGCATCCAAAACATAACCTACCTTCAAACTAGACTTAAACATTCAAAAGAAAACAACTTCCACTTATAGCTAGCACCTGTATCTCCATCTGGGTAGCTTGGAAGGCTTACTGACACACTCGTACCTGCGGAAAGACGGCTGGTAACCCCTGTACACGCTGCAATAGGTGGTGAGGGACATGGTGAAAGGGGTGGACAGGGGCGGTGGTGAGGGCGGGACACGGAGGATGGCTCGTGAGTCAGTCTTCACTCACTCAGTCACTCCCACTCACTCCAGCATCAATATCTGTACTATCTCGGCCTCTGAAGCAGTTCTCTCTCTCCTCTCTCGCCTGTCAACTGGTTATCTCTTCACACGTTCGTCATTTTGCCTTGCTTGTTATCAGTCCATTCGCGATTAAATTCCTGGTTTCCCGATTAAATTCCTTGTCTATCTGCTCTCTGTGGTTGGTTGTGGGATCGGATATTTGCTTGCTTATCTTCTTTGCTTCCTCTCCGTCTCTCTCTTCCTTCCTTCTTCTCTCTCTCTCTCTCTCTCTCTCTCTCTCTCTCTCTCTCTCTCTCTCTCTCTCTCTCTCTCTCTCTCTCTCTCTCTCTCTCTCTCTCTCTCTCTCTCTCCCTTTATTGTTTCTATCTTCTAGTTCTTTTCATTATGCTTCTTTCTCACATATTTTGGTCTCTTTGTCTTCTTTACTTTCTTTTCATCAGTATTTTTGCTTCTGTTTCCATACACATATTTGCTAACCTTTGCTTCCTCTCTTTCTTTCCTTCTTTTATTGTTTCTCTCTTCTAGCATTTTTTTTTTCAGTCTTCTTTCTTTTCTTCTTGTTTACTTATTTTTCACCAGTATTTTGTTTTTGTTCTCTTATGCATTCTTTAGTTCCTTTAGTCTTTCCTCTTTTGTTTATAGTTTCTTTTATTACCTTGATTTTTTCCACATTCTTTCTCTTGGTTCTCTTGGTATTTCCTTCCTCTCATACTTTGTCAACGAGTCTTTTGAGGCATTTTGGTATTCGTCATATTTTCTCTTGGTCATTGTTTCCTCTTCCTCTCATGGTTTCGGGTTTAGTAAGTTTCTTTTTCCACCAATTTTCTTTGCTTCATTTACTGTGTCATCTTTGCCTGTCCCTTCCTCTCATATTTTTGCTTCTAATCTCTCTTATATTACTTATATTACTTTGTTTTCCTTTAATACGAGTACCTTACTATCTGTGCCTCTTTTCATTTCAAACTTGTATGTCTTTTTCGTTCCAATGATATCAAACTCCTCACATCACATCTTTCTTTTTCCTTTTAAATTTTTGCTTGCAGTCTCTTTTGTATTACTTTGTTTTCCTTCAATACGAGTAATGTACAATCTATGTCGCTTTTACCTTAATACTTTTGTCTCACTCTCGTTTGCTCCAATGATTAAATCCCTCATATCATATGTTTGCTATTTCCTTTTTCATTTTTTGCTTCCAGTCTCTTCTGCATTACTCTGTTTTTCCTCTAATTCGAGTACTTTGCAACCACTGCTTCTTGTCTATAAACTTTTGTCTCACTCTCGTTTGCTCCAATGATTGAATCCCTCACATCATATATTAGCTATTTCCTTTTACATTTTTGCTTGCTTTAGTTTTCCTCAAGTACGAGCGGTTTGCTATCTAGGTCTTTCTCTTTCGCCTCAATACTTTTGTCTCTCACATTCGTTCCAATGATTAAATTCCTCACATCACATCACACCACGTTCTGTCAGTCCGGTTCCCCGTTCAAGTCCTCAAGGATAACAGTGACTCTCTCTGCTTGTGTTTCCCTTTCAGATGTGGACTCAATGACGCTCCGAGGCCTGCAGCACATTACGAAACATCACACGGGTATCACTCCAACGTGCAACACACTCACACACGTACCCACACACAAAGAAATCATGTATGGGTGTGTGTGTATTCTCGTATTCTTGCAGCGATCACACACGCACACACATACACATAAACAGACACTCGTGCTGGCCTGCTTGAAATAGATAACCTCCTTGAGTGTATGTGTGTATGTATTCTTGAGGTGTAGGGCTTGCAATACACACACACACATACACGTATACATATACACACACGGGGTCGCCAAACAAAGAGGTAACGTGTGTGGATTCAAATATGTTTCAAAAGGTTACGGACAGCGGGCACCCTCACCACCACCACAGCCTCACCAGGACTGACTCAACCTCTCTCTCCTCTGGGCTCCTCTCGATTCCTACAGGACCCGTTTTCTCACCCCTCCTTCTCCCTCCCTCCCCCCTACCCTCCTCCACCCATCCTGATCTCCCTTCCTTCTTCCTTCTCTGCCTGCTGTTCATACGCCACACATATGCATTGAAACTGATACCGAAGTAGATCTTTAAGGTTATTTTTGTTATTGTATTCCGTTGTTATTGTTATTTTCATACGTAGTAGTAGTTGTTGTTTGATTTAGTTTTTTGTGATAGTGTTTCCTACAGAATTAAGAAGAGGAAAAATTAATGAGAATAGAACAAGAGTGTGAAATGGAGACAGCATATGAGACAATAGGTAAGAAAGAATAAAGAAGAAGAGAATCGAAGGAAAGGGAAGGACAAAAGGAGAAAACAAGGGAATAAGGAAGAGAAGGTAAAAGTGGATTGGTGAGAAAATGAAGGACAGAGGAGGAGAGAGAGAGAGAAGGGAAGGTGAGAAGGAGGGAGATGAGAGAAAGGGAGGAAAATCAGGAAATAGGGGAGAGAGAGAGAGAGAGAGAGAGAGAGAGAGAGAGAGAGAGAGAGAGAGAGAGAGAGAGAGAGAGAGAGAGAGAGCACATGGTCACTGTTGACATTCTTAAAACCCTCCCTTTCCCCTTCCTTTCCTCCCTCCTTCCCTTCTCTCCTTTCTCTCACCCTCCCTCTTTTTTTTCATATCCCTCCCTCCCTCCTTCTATTCTTTCATCCTCTTCCTCCTCCTCTCATGCCCCTAACTCTCTCACCCCTTTCTTTCTTCTCTTCCTCTTTTTTTTCTTTCCCTTCTTCCCTTCTGTCCATTTTCTCTCTTCCTTTTCTTCTTTACCTACTTCCCTTCCTTCCATCTTTCTCTCCCTTCCTTATTCCCACTATTCTTTATCCTCCTCTTTCCTTTCCCTTCTATTTTCCTCTCTCCATCCTTCTCTTTTCCCTCCCTCACCTTTCCTCATTCACTTCCTTCCCCCTTTCTCTCTTTCCCTTCCTCCCTTCCTTCCTTAATCCTCTCCTTCCTCTCCCTCACTACAACATCACACAGGGGAAGGTCTTGTTGGCAGCCGCGGTGACATTGGCGCCCACAACCAACACAATAGAGCTGCTGTTATCCGCCTCCAAACAGATAAGAAACCGAGTAGATAAGAAGAGTGGAGCTTCCGCTTAAAATATTATCAGTATTGTCTG
>NC_066571.1:10222058-10232058 GCF_024679095.1 Eriocheir sinensis
TCCTCCTTCTATTACTACTACTACTACTACTACGACTACTATAACACTCACTTGTCGTCCTCGGGGGTATCCTGGGGGTCGCGTTCCTCCCCCGGGGTCGTTATGGTGGTTGTGGTGGCAGTGGTGGTGGTGGTGGTCGTGGTGGTGGTGGTGGTGGAGTCCTCGGGGGCGGGGCTGGTGGGGTGAGGCGGGGCAGATGTAGAACTCCATGCTGCACCCTGGGGGGAGAAAATGGGGGGTTAGGGGGGGTACTGGAGGGGGGAGAAAGGTCTCTCTCTCTCTCTCTCTCTCTCTCTCTCTCTCTCTCTCTCTCTCTCTCTCTCTCTCTCTCTCTCTCTCTCTCTCTCTCTCTCTCTCTCAATGCGAATGCCAAGAATATCAACTGGGCGATAAACACACACACACACACACACACACACACACACACACACACACACACACAGTTATTTGCATGCATACACTTTGTACATCCAACAAGAACAACAATGAGAAAAACAACAACAATAATAATAATAATAATAATAATAATAATAATAATGATAAAAAATAGTAATGAGAGAGAGAGAGAGAGAGAGAGAGAGAGAGAGAGAGAGAGAGAGAGAGAGAGAGAGAGAGAGAGAGAGAGAGAGAGAGAGAGAGAAATGACAGACAGAATGAGATGACAGAAGATTGACAGACAAGGTTAGAAGTGGAAAAAAGAAAGAAAAAAAGAAAGAAAAAAAAAAGGAGCGAATGACAGACAATGAGAAACTGAGATGCCGAAGGACGGACACACACACACACACACACACACACACACACACACACACACACGCAAATAGTTAGTCACGACGTCAAAATTACCTCTTAACTTAACAATCACACGCAAAACAGGTTAAGTAAGACCAGGTTTAAGATGCTAAAGAATTAATAGTAACAATAATAATAATAATATACACGAAAAATGTTTGAAATTCCCACGCACGCACGCACGCACAAACACAATCCCATTTTCTACGACAAACACAAACAAGGAAGAAAACGGAGAAAAACGAGCACAAACAACGATAAAAATACTGCAAGCTGAAGGAAGGAAGGAAGGAAGGAAAGAAGGAAACATAACCAATTCCTTCGTCATTTTTACCCTCAAGAATCTGGTCATCCTCCTTCACATTTCCTTCCCTTTTTTTTCTCCTACTCCTCCTCCTTCTTCCCCTTCTACACGTTTCCTCCCCCGGGGCGGCGCCAGTGGCTTCAGGAGGGGAAAAAAAGTAAGAGTGAGGAGCCAAGAGAACGTGAGTGAACGAGAGATGAATCCGACTCACTTTCCTGCATATTTTTTTCAGTTGGAGTTAAAATAAGATGCCAATTTATGTCCAGTATATAAAAACACGGAACTGACATGCTTGAGGGAGGCGAGGGAGGAACGAATGTGGGAGAGAGCGGGTGAGCGGAAAGGAATGGAGAGGGAGACAGAGAGGAAAGGAGAGAGGGAGGAGGAAAGGGAGGCAGAGAGGGAAAAGAAAAGGAAAGGAAGAGAGGAAGGGAGGCATTGAGGGAAGGGGAAAAGGAGGAAGAGAGGGAAAGGGAGGAAGAGAGGAAGAGGGAACCGGAGAAAGGGAGGAAGAGAAGGAAGGGGAGAAAGGGAGGTAGAGAGAAAGAAAAAAAAAAGTTAGTAAGAGAAGGAAAAGGAAAAGATTAGTTGGGAAGAGAGAAATAGATTGATAGATAGATAAAGAAACAGAGACGGAGAGAAAGAATATAAACAAACAAGAGAGAGCGAGCGAGGGAGAGAAGACTGACTCAGAGGTCGCCAAATCGAGAGACAGCGAGAGAGAGAGCTATTTCCTCACTCTTGTTTTTCTCTCTCTTCCTTTCTCTTGTTTTTCGTGACCCTGTAAACAAGGGGTCTAAATATACTTGTCGGGTTCCGCGTAGAATTGAGTGGCGCGTCGCGAGACAGGAATAGAATCGAGGAGGACACAGAAAGGGGTACAGACGCAGAAAGAGAGAGAGCGGTGTCCCCCACCGCTCTCTCTCTGTCTGTCGCCGCGTGAAAATAAAGAAAAGGAATTGAAAAACGAGGGGAGACGAGTTTTAGTGAAATGGCTTTGGTAGTATTTATAGAGGAGGGGTCGGGGCGTGTCTGTTACCACCACTACTACTACTACTACTACTACTACTATTATTACTACTACTACTACTGAGTGAGATGTTTTGAGACTTTGAATATGAGTTGAATTCGCTGTTTTGTCATTTTCTTGTGTAATGAACGTGAGGTAGACGAGATTCTTATTGAGTTTCTGAATTATAATTATTACTGAGCTTCTTTATTAACCTTTGGCCAATAGTAACGTTTGAATTCGTAGATAAAAACGTTGAACTTGAGTCTTCCGGGTATTTGACGATAGATAACTTAATTAAGCACCAATTATAAAGAACTGTAATAACTATCAGCAAACTTCTTTAACTTCTTTAACTTGCTATGCACACACACTCAAATCAAGGTATTGTGGGCTGGCAAGTGTTAAGAGTTAATCAGTCAGTGTATTTAGTCTGACGTTTAGCGAGGCGTTACGTCATGAGTCTACAGCGTTGTTTCGTAATACAGGTAATGATTTAACGTAGGGCGAGGCGACAAAGCGAGGCGACAGGACAGGACATAACACGGCTCACATCCCTCGTCTGGGCGTCCTGGGGGGATGAGGGCACGGGGAAGGGGGTGATGTGACCGGCGAGGGGGGAAGAGGGGAAGGGGACGATACCTTGGAGCCGTGGTGCAGCCTCTGAGTGGAGGAAGAGAAGATGGAGGAGGAAGAGGCAGAAGAGGAAGAGCGACTGAGCCTGTGGAAGTCATCGCTGAAGACACTCTCATACTCCCTCGCCTTCCTGCTCGCCCGTTCGAGGTTAACCTTCGCAGAGTGTGCCGCAGACCGCTTCCAGCCTGCCACCTTGAGCCGCCCCCACTGCTGCACGGTGCCCACGTCGGAGAGGCAGCGGGCGAGGCGGCGGCGAGCGTCCTTGGCCATGAGGCTGAGCTTGAAGTGCCAGCGGTGGAGGGCGAGGCTGAGGCAGAGCTGGGACTGGATGAAGAGCAGACTGGCCCTGTTGAGATACTGCTGACAGGCTTCGGCGGCGCGACCTTGCACCTCCTTGTACGTGCCGCCGGCCCTGACCTGCCAGCCGTCGTAGGTGTCGCTGGCCCGCCGCTTCACGCCCTCGTATGCCCCCGCCGCGCGAATCTGTGCTTGGCGCCACACCAGCTGCCCCAGGCCCAGCAGGGACACTTCGACGGCCCGCAGCACCACCAGCACGGGGGATACGGCATCTCGCAGCGACGCCATGGCCGGGGAAGCGTCGGGCGGGGTCGGGCGAGGCATCTGAGGCGGCCTTGGTTCAGGGGACTCACGCACCCACATACACTGCTTTCCTGGGGCTGGTCACTCACTCATGGCAGGCTGGAGGGCGCGCGGGGTGTGGTCACAGTAGCACGGGTGGTTGAGGACGGCGTGAGTGTGGGTGGTGGTGCCAGGTTTTGAAAGCGGGCAGGGTGGGGCAGTGTGAGTGTGTGTGTGTGTGTGTGTGTGTGTGTGTCGCCCTCAGACCCTCGCCCGGGGCTTGATATCACGCTTGTGGGGCTTCGGCGACACCATTAGCTTTGTTTCCTGCCGCCGCGATGCACGAGGCTTCCCTTCCCCCTCAGGGCCACGTCACGACCACGATCGCTGTCACACCACCACACAAAGTAACCAGTACGCTAAGCTGTTTAACGTTGAATAGAATAACAGCTGAAAGAAAGAAAACAAAATGGTACGTGAGGTGAATTACGTTCCTCCACTTTCTTCTCTCAGGGCAACGCCACATCAACGATAACTTATTCATCACCACATTTTCCACTAGCACAACAGGAAGGACTACAACGTATACGCGAGATAGAATTGAACAAGCACAGAATCGCACTACACTACCGTTATATCGCGAATGTCTTTAACGTATAAGCAAAAGAGAACTTACACAAAATCACGTCAAACTTCCGGTATAACGCGCATCGCTTCGGGGTAAAAGCGGAATGGTAACTTTAGAAGCAGAAAACAACGTAACTTCTGTCAATAAAAATAGTAAATGGTGCACCGATATATATAAGAGAAATGGACTTAAGTTGTACGTCTCACACTATAACGCAAATCACTTTCTTGATGAACGAGCCGAATCTAATAACGCCAAACATAACGCAATTACCGATATATAAGAGAAAGGAACATATACTTCAAACTTCCATTATAACGCAAATCACTTCCTCTTTAAACGAAGTGAATCTAATAAACACCAAATATAACACAATTTAATTCCCCGTATAAGCGAAAGGAACCTATACTTTGCTCTTTCAATATGACTCAAATCACTTCCCTCATAAACGACATGAATCTAATAAACACCAAACATAACACAATTTAATTCCCCGTATAAGCGAAAGGAACCTATACTTTGCACTTTCAATATGACTCAAATCACTTCCCTTATAAACGAAATGGATCTAACAAATACCAAATATAACACAATTTAATTCCCCGTATAAGCGAAAGGAACCTATACTTTGCACTTTCAATATGACTCAAATCACTTCCCTTATAAACGAAATGGATCTAATAAACACCAAATATAACACAATTTTCCTCCACGCATAAAGGAAAGGTAACTTCTCAACCAACACAAAACCATATCACAACGTCCGCCGGAACTCATCACGTCCCTCAGACACGTTATAAGCCGCCCCTCACATCACGTCCCGGTGAAGGCGATTACCATGACGTTTGCAGCCTCGATCCCCTTTTCTAGGGCGGGTAAACAGACGGCTCGGGTAAACACACACACACACGCGTCTTTCACACCTTCAAGGCCTCGTAAACAGGTGCATAGTTAGCCAAGAAGGGGAAATTTGAGTCCACGCATTTTTATTATGGGTTTAGAGACATTAAAAATTATCGAAAGAAATGGAAAATAAAAAAGAAATTGAGAAAACGTTCAGAATTTTTAGTTATTAGAAGAAAAAGAACGTTATTGGTCTCTAATTATTTGTTCGTCGTGTTCTATCGTTCAACATGAGAAAGATAACGAAATAAATGTTCCTCATATGAAAAGTAACGTAAAAAGACACCCATCATCAATCAATGTAGGTACTCGTTCGTTCACATCAAAAAGCAACGGAGAAAGAAGAAACCGCTATAATGAGTCTCTGATTATCCAATTGTTCCACGTTCCACCGTTCATTAGGAGGAAGATCACGTATAGTTAATGTTCCATATAATAAAAAAAAAAAAGGAAAAGGTGTTACGAGTCTCCAGTTCTGTTATGTCGATCATCAGGAGGGCGATGTCTAAAGAAATGTTCAATATCTAAGGAAACGAAGCAAGAAGCCTTTATCAATCTAGTTATTCACTCGTTCCATGTAATATCGTTCAGCGTGAGGAAGAAATTGCTATTAAATGTATCCTTAGTTGACTAATCACACTCTGTACTGCCTGGGGGTTGGGATGGCATGCTCCTCCCTTCCCCTTTGTTGTTTTACTTGCAACAATAAACTATCAATCAATCAATCAATCTGTTCCTTATATAAAAAGAAACGTATGAAGAACCCGTTATATCAGTCTCGTTACTCGCTCGTTCTGTTTCGATATGAGGACGATAACAAAGTAAGTCTCATAAGTTCCAGAAATGTAGAGAGAAACAGCAATATCAGTCTCTAGTTAATAGTTATTCGTCTATTCCATGTTTTATCGTTCATTAGGAGGACGATACTTCTTTGCCCAACGGTACAGAGGCGAAGGGAAGGGCCGCGCCTCCACCCGCCTGCCACACGACGCTAATTTTAAAGGGTGATGATGACAAGTGATTGAATCTTCCTGTTATTCTTAGATCCTCTTCCGGGGCGTGGTCGGAGTGGTTGTGGTTTCGCCTACACACGCACACACGCACGTACACGATAGGGGTGACACTTACGCACGCGCCACACCCTTTTCCAATCTTTTCCTTCCTTCCTTCCTCCTCCACACGACGCCTCACGCACACACACACGCACGCACACGGAACGCAAGACTGGGCTCTCCTCACTCGCGTCTTGCCACCTCTCTCTCTCTCTCTCTCTCTCTCTCTCTCTCTCTCTCTCTCTCTCTCTCTCTCTCTCTCTCTCTCCATAGTTAACACCCCGCCAACTTTACACGTATGGGTCTCCCCTCTCCCTCTCCCCTCCATCTTCCCCCCTCTCCCCCCTAGCTTCATCTCCACCTCCTCCACTTTTTCCCCTTCTGTCACCTCTTCCTCCTCATCCGTCATCTACATTTTTTTCTTTTTTCCTAATTTCTTTCTCCTCCTCCTCCTCCTTCTCTTACTCTTCTATTTTCTCTTCTTTTCATTTCTTCATCTTCCATATTTCTCCTTTTTTTCTTCTTTCTTTCTTCTTTATCGCATCTTTGTTTTCCTATCTTCTTGTTTCTCATCTTCTTCTTCTTCCTCCTCCTCCTCCTCCTCCTTCTCCTTAAGCATTCGTAAATTTCCTTTCTTACCACTGCACTTGTTGGGTTTATGTCTGCCAGAAGCTAAAATTAACACACACACACACACACACACACACACACACACACACACACACACACACACACTACACGTCCCATTACATCGCCTAGCTACTGGGAACATTATTACGCATACCAGGATGAACGACGCCATATGAAGCTTATATATAGAAGGAGTCTAAACTATATTAAGAATAATAGGATGAACGACGCCAAGGTTTATAAATGGACACTGAAACTCGTATTATTGAGCGCTTTATTAGTCTGGCAGCGAGAGAGAGAGAGAGAGAGAGAGAGAGAGAGAGATGCCAAGCTATAAATATACAAAGAGGAAGTTTATGTCATACCAACTCGGAAAAAAAGTATGTGTGTATATGTGTGTGTGTGTAATCCACCATGGTCCGATCACGTGTAGCCAGGATCCTCCCCGAAGCATCGTAGAGTTCATACCAAGTGACGGATTTCTGGGCACGGCTGAAATGTCACACCCACACACACCCTGGAATCGAACCTGGGACCTCTAGGTTGTGAGGCGAGCGCGCTAACCACTGCACCGTATGTGTGTGTGTGTGTGTGTGTGTGTGTGTGTGAGAGAGAGAGAGAGAGAGAGAGAGAGAGAGAGAGAGAGAGAGAAAATAAATAGCAAAGTTACAATTTCTCTCATCATCTTCAAAACAACAACAACCAGAACATATTAGAAGACCTTCACCCTATCAAATAATACAATACAAAACCAATAACAACGGAAAAATAATAACAATGGGAAAAGAAATATCAGAGTCACCCATAAAAGCCTTCCATTTTCTCTTATGCAATGCGAGGGCAGACTAGCATGAATCAAGCGCCTCCATCACGGCTTTTGAAGAACTGAATGAACTTACGGGAATACTAAGACAACTGTGAAGCGTAAGAGAGAAACTAAAGCACAGGTACCTAAAAATAGCATCTAGAAAGCCTTATCCCAACCATCTACATCTACGGACCCTGGGAATAGGAATAAAAGGAGTAATTGGAGGGACTCAGTTGATGTTGATGTTGAATACCTTTACATACACACAGGGCGCTATTATGCTGTGAGAAAACGAGTCATACCGATCATCATAACAACGTCGAGGTGGTGGTGGTGGTGTTGGTGGTGTTAGTGGTATGGTGGTCTTTTTGATGGTGGTATGGAGAGGTTGAAATGGTGTTGACGGTGATGGTGATGAATCAAAGGGGACGATTGAAAGTTTTAAGTGACGGTAGTGGTGGTGATGGTGGTGGTGGTGGTGATGGTAGTGGTGGTGGTGATGGTGGTAGTGGTGATGATGGTAGTGGTGGTGGTGATGGTGGTGGTGATGCTGGTGGTAGTGGTGGTGGTGGTGGTGGTGGTGGTGATGATGGTAGTGGTGGTGGTGGTGATGATGGTAGTGATGCTGGTGGTGATGTTTGTAAAGGTGATGCGCAAGAGGGCGGAGGTGGTGCTTAGGCAGTGGTGGTGGTGGTGGTGGTGGTGGTGTTGACCCGTCTGCATTGAAACCAGACATAGCAGAGGGGAGGCGTGCCCCGTAATACCCCCCCTACCACCTCTCTCTCTCTCTCTCTCTCTCTCTCTCTCTCTCTCTCTCTCTCTCAATGAAACCCTACCAATGCATCTTATGACTTTACTGAAAACATTCTTATTTATTCCTTATTTTTTTTATTTGTCTATGTGTTTACGCTTTATTTTCATGTTACTACTACTACTACTACTACTACTACTACTACTACTACCACTACTACTACTACTACCACTACTACTACTACTACCACTACTACTACTACTGGTAATATGGAACCACCAGTAATAAAGAAAATGGCGTAAAAATTGATAAAAAATGCGTCCCAAGGGTCAGTAGCGAATCCCATCGTGTTTTTGGAAGCAAAGTGAAGGTTGGTTTTTCTTGGCGGTCGTTTACCTGCAATTTGTGTCTGTGCCCTAGCGAGGAGGAGGAGGAGGAGGAGGAGGAGAAGGAGGAGAAGGAGGAGGAGGAGGAGGAGGTGGAGGAGGAGTTGGGCACCTTTGGCTAGCAACACCAGCAGACCGTCGACCTCCTCCCTCTCCCTCTCCCTCTCTCTCTCTCTCTCTCTCTCTCTCTCTCATCTCCTTCCCTCCCTCTTCCCTCCTCCTCCTCCTCTATCTTCTCTCCCCTCCCTCTCTCTCTCTCTCTGGCTAGTCATTCAACGTCCTCTGTCCTTCTCTCTCTCTCTCTCTCTCTCTCTCTCTCTCTCTCTCTCTCTCTCTCTCTCTCTCTCTCTCTCTCTCTTATTTTCTCCATTATTTTATCTCCTTCACTTCTTTTCTCTCTCTCCATGCGCCTCCTTACATTCCATTCCTCCTCCTCCTCCTCCTCCTCCTCCTCCTCATTCCTCTCTGTATTCACCCCTTCATTCCTCCTCCTCCTCCGTGCATGTCTCCCTCCTTCCTCCCTCCTCCTCCTCCTCCTCCTTCCTTTCCTCTCCTCTCTCTCCCTCCTTCCCTTCCTTCTCTTCATAGTATTTCATCCTTCACCTTGCCTCTTCTCGCGTCTTCCTCCCTACCTCCTTCTCTCTCTTTCTCTTATCTGTTTCTCCTTTTTATTCTCTCCTTGCTCTCTCTCTTTCTATCTTCTCTGTGTCTCGAAATTCATCCTTCTCCCCCATCACTATCTCTTATCTTTCTTTCCTTTCTCCTTCCCTTCGTTCTGTACCTTTTCCTTTCCTCTCTCTCTTCTTCTTTTCTTCTCAATTCTGTTCCTCCTTTTCCTTCTATCCTTTTCTCTTCTGTATCTCCTTCGTCCTTATGTTAATCTCTCTTCTGTTACCCTCTTTCCTCTCTTCTTCCTCCCTCCCTTCCTCAGTTCTGTATCTTCTCCCTTCTATCTTCTGTACCTTCGTCCTTACTTCATTCTGTTCCTCCTCCCTTCCCTTGTCCTGTCCCTTCTTCCTCTCAGTACTTCGCTCATCCTCACCTCCTCAACCCTATCTCCCTACATCCACTTCCCCTTCTCCTCCTCTCCCTCTACTCCCCAACATCCCTCCTCCTCCACCCCGGCTCCCTACATCCACTACCCCTTCTACCTCCTCCTTCTCACCCTCCTCCCCTACCATTCCTCTACACCCACCCACTCCGTCTAGCGCCCTGCCTCCCAGCACTGGTCGTAGGCGGCCGACCGGCTCACCTGGCTGGCCGTGCAGGTAGATCCAGCACACCTGACTTCACCTGCAACCCTCAAACACCTGTACGGACACACCTGCATGGATCACCCCCTCTCTCACAGCCTCATCTACACACGCGTGACGTATATGTGAAGATAATTCCATGTTGTTTTGGTATAAGTAAAATTTAGTATATTACACCTGCCCTTATACCTGTAAACACACCTGTACAGCTTCGGAGGCTCGTGATTGTGGGGACACACCTGACATAATCTAATGCACACGAGATTAAGACA
>NC_066571.1:10237058-10247058 GCF_024679095.1 Eriocheir sinensis
CTCAAAAAACCAGTATTGCCACGACCAAATCAGAGAGTCAAGGAACTGTGAAAACCAATAAAAAGAATGATTGGGAATTTAAAAAGAAGGTAGAAAACAAAATCCTTATAGAAACATTAAATAAAGGAGCTCCCAGCCTTGAAAAGAACCATTAATCACGAACGCTGAACTCAATCTGACCTTTATAGTATTACCATAACCGAGTGCAAGTCTTCGGGCACTGTGAAAGCGACGAAAAGAATGACGATATGTAAAAAGAAGCCAGGAAACAATATCATAATGGAAACACTAAATAAAGTAACTCCCAGCCTTGGACAGAACCATTAATCACGAACACTGAACCCAACATAACCAAAAGAGTATTACCGGACTTTCAACACTCATTTCACTACCCTTTAAACAGTATTACCAGACTCTCAACACTCCTCTATCTATCTAAATGTTGGTAAAAACGTAGGGAACATGAAACAAAGCAACTCAACCTTGGGTATATCCATTAATCTTGAACGCCCACTCTCGTCCTCCTCACAAAAGTGTTGCCATAATGGACTGTAAGTGATTAATTAAGAACCGCGAAGACAACACAAAAGGAATGCGTAAAGGAGAGACAACGAAACCGTGATGGAAATGTCGACAAGAAAAACCGAAGTGCAAATAAAATGTAAAGTGATTGAGGGAAGGAGCCAAACAAAACCGTGATGATAAATTTGTCATAGAAAACCGAATATTATAATCGGCATGCAAAGTGAATGAGTTGTGACAGAACAAATAAAGGATAATAATAATGTTGACATATGAATCCGGAACGTAAATAAAATGCAAAAAATAAAACCCTCTTGACAGCGATTTTATCCCTGTCTGTGTACCTGTCTGCCTGCGTCTACCTGTATTACGCTGCGCTGAGATATGCAAAGCGTCTAGTACGTTCAGAAGCCGCAACTCCGGGAAGCGAGCGAAGCGGAAAATTGACAACGAGGCTCCAAGACAATTACATCCTAACTTTTCCTGCCCTCAGCACCCCAGTTATAGGCCGATCAGCAACCCATATGATCTACTTAAAAAAAAAGAACACTTACTACAGAACCACGGAGCGATAGAGAAACGATTTTGTCCGGTCTTTGAAAATATGGAATGGAAAAAGTTACAAGGATAAAAAGGAACAAAGAGTAATAAAAAATAGCAAAAAAAACGTCGCTGGAATCCATTCAAGTAAGGCTGTGATTCGTACGATGCAAGTAGCGGGCTTTTGTTTTTAATTATTGTTTTTGCTTTTTGTTCCCTTGGGCTGTCTCCTTTGCTGTAAAAAAAATATAAATGCAAGAGTGAACCAATATCTTCATTCTTTCATCCCTTTCTAAAATTTACTAAGCCAACAGCGGAGGCGGATGAATGAAGAAAAAGAAGGAATCCAGCAACAGCGCCACAGAGGACAGCAGGATATTCCCCTAAAAAGGAAGGACAGATTCGGTTGACGGGCTTGTCGGTATTTCCTCCTTGCCATGACTTGAACTCCTCCAAGAATTTTACTTTTTCTTTCAGTGGGATTAGCTTGGTGTGGGCGTTTTCTTTTACCAGCTGTCCTTGTCCGGTCTCTTTTACTGCAACACAAATTAGATTGGGCTTCCGGAAAGATCGCTCGGCAAACAGTGATTCTCATGACTTAAAACTCTTTCAAGAATATTATGTTTTCTGTCAGTGGGATCGGAGTGTTGTGGCGTTTTCTTTTACTAATGTTGTCCTTGTCCTCTCTCTTTTAACGTAACAGAAAATGGGATAAGGTTTCAGGCTAGACCATCAGATATACAGTGGCTCCTACGACATAACTCTTTCAAGAATCTAATGTTTTCTTGTAGTGTTTGTGGGTTTTTCTTTCACTAATATTGTTCCTCTCCTGCCTCTTTTACCTGACACAACTAAGATAAGGTTTCAGGCAAGACCAGGAGATGAACACTTAACTCTTTCAAAGAATCTAATGTTTTCTTTCACCGTATTGTGGGTTTGCTTTTACTAATACTGTCCTTCTTGTCCAGCCTCTTTTACCGTAACACAAAGAGAGATATGACTCCAGCCAAGACCCCAAGATAAACAGTGGCTCCCGGAGGGGTTGCGAAGGGCAGGTGAGGTGGAAGGTGAGGCGGGAGGCGGCGGGAGGCAGCGAGGCGTGTGTGAGGAGCTGCCTTCTAGGGCCGCAGCGACCTTCAACTGACTGCTTCCATTATGATCTTGTATATTTACTCTCTACCTACCGTGTGTGTGTGTGTGTGTGTGTGTGTGTGTGTGTGTGTGTGTGTGTGTGTGTGTCCTTATCTCTTCCTTTTTTTCACATTATTGCGTCAGGCTCGTAATGTTTCGTACTTTATCGCTTTCCTTACACACACACACACACACACACACACACACACACACACGAGACTTCATTAGGTAAAGCGTTGCAACCATTAGTTAAGCCTTTGTGCGTGTGTGTGTGTGTGTGTGTGTGTGTGTGTGTGAGGGCGTGTGTTGTGACTACTAGACATGGGCGAGTGAGTGAGTAAGCGAGTGTGTCAACAAACATGAAGGGAACAAGGAGTAAAGGACCAAATTAGTGGGCGTGGCGAGGCGTGGCGAATGGCGACGGTGGTGGCGGTGGCGGCGGCGGCGGTGGTGCTGATGAAAAACTGTGATTATATGTAGGGCAAGGAAGCATTAGAGGGCATGGGCGTGGGCGAGGGTGAGGACAGGGGCAGGAGGAGGGGCCGAAGAGGGCGCTGAGCAAGGAATGGGGGAGAGGCGGAGTCCTGAATGGAAGAGGGCGTGGCTGACATGTAAATTGTGTTGACATGAGGTGATGGGTTTACAGCGTGTGGGTAAAGGGAGAGGGATGAATGGGCGCAGAGGTGTGGATGGGGTACGGTATGCGAGGAGGAGTCTATAGCGAAACCAAATTGTCCGTTTTGGCGTTGGCTCCCGCCGGTCCATTTCTCCCCTCTGCTCTGCCACACAGTCCCAACACCTTGTTTTTCCTCTCATGTGTTACCTACAGCTTACATAAGAGAGGAAGAGATAGGTGTCGGGACTGTGTGGCAGAGCAGAGGGGAGGAAAGGACCCGCGGGAGCTTACGCCAGACCGGCCTCGACATATTTGGAAGACTATAGGGAGGGCGTTTACAAAGTGTGAATAGAGAGAAGGATGAATGGATGCAGAGGGAAATGTGGAAAAGAATAGTCCAGGGCAGCCCTTTAGAGCGTATAGATTGACAGGGTGTGGATCAGGTACAGTATGCAAAGGAAGAGTCTACGATTGGCGTTTACAAAGTGTGAATAGAGAGAAGGATGAATGGATGTAGAGGGAAGTGTGGAAAAGAATAGTCCAGGGCAGCCCTTTAGAGCGTATGGATTGACAAGGTGTGGATCGGGTACAGTATGCAGAGGAAGAGTCTCAAGTTGGCGTTTACAAAGTGTGAATAGAGAGAAGGATGAATGGATGTAGAGGGAAGTGTGGAAAAGAATAGTCCAGGGCAGCCCTTTAGAGCGTATGGATTGACAGGGTGTGGATCGGGTACAGTATGCAAAGGAAGAGTCTACGATTGGCGTTTACAAAGTGTGAATAGAGAGACGGATGAATGGATGCAGAGGGAAGTGTGGAAAAGAATAGTCCAGGGCAGCCCTTTAGAGCGTATGGATTGACAGGGTGTTGATCGGGTACAGTATGGAAAAGGAAGAGTCTACGGTTGGCGTTTACAAAGTCTGAATAGAGAGAAGGATGAATGGATGTAGAGGGAAGTGTGGAAAAGAATAGTCCAGTACAGCCCTTTAGAGCGTATGGATTGATAGGGTGTGAAGGGGGTACAGTATGAAAAAGGAAGAGTCTACGGTTGGCGTTTACAAAGTCTGAATAGAGAGACGGATGAAAGGATGTAGATGAAAGTGTGGAATTGGTACGGTATGCAAAGAAAGTATTTTTTTTTATGTCTACGCCTATAGCACAATTAAGCTTGCTTGAGGGGCCTGGATGGTAGTCGGCCCCAGCCCGTATTGGCGCAGGCAGGTGTTTATAGTGGCGCCATCTTCTCTTGGCTCATGCTGCCCCCCGGAACTCTTTCTTGATTCACTTGGACCGTTTCCTGTAGAGTCCGGGTTGATGGGTGGTGTTCAGGACAGCATGTGGGTAGTTTGGTAGTTTTAAGCCACTCTCATTAGTAACTTGAAGTGGGTAGTGAAAACAAACACAATGAGAAGAAGAAAAAAGTGTAGGCGGACAAGTTACACGTTGGGTAAAGGTACGTACAGGAAAGGTATAGAACAGCTGTGAGATGGTCGAGATATGAGTACAAACAAAGCAGCTGGTAAAGAGATATGGGAAGTATGGGCGTAAGGTAGGAGAGACAGAGGAGGTATGGGAGTGGATATGGATTTTTATTATAGAGCAAGGGAGGCAGCTCAAGGGCAAGGAACAAAAACATCAACAAATAAGCCCGCCCAACCCTGCTGTGACGAAAGAACAAGAGTTAGTTAGAGAAGAGGAAACAGAACGGGTAGCGAGCATGGAATGAAAGAGTGAAAATAGATACATGAAAGAGGGGAAAACGGAGCCATGGATAGGATAATAAATGAGTATAAACAAGGAAAATAGGAAGTTAAAGAGGTATGGGAGTTAATTAGGAGATAAACGAGGTATGGAAGAGGATTTAGATATGGGTGTGGCTTAAAAAAGTGAACGTAGGTATATCAAAGAAGGAAAACGGGAGCCATAGAGTGCATAATAAATAGGTATAAACAAATAACGTAGAGTATATATAGTAGTCAATACAAATATGGCCACGTTATCAAAGAGTAGAAGTGAATATATGAAAGAGAAAACGGAGGCAAAGGGGGGTCTATGATAAATGGGTACAGGGAGCGTGGGTGGAGTGTGATGTGTGGGCTTGGGCGTGGGTAGGGTACAGAGGGCGTGGGTACGTGTGGAAGGGTACAGAGGGACAAGGGCGTGGCTATATAAGGGTGTCGGTGGTTATCAGTTTCTTTATCTTTATCCAGTAGAGAGAGAGAGAGAGAGAGAGAGAGAGAGAGAGAGAGAGAGAGAGAGAGAGAGAGAGAATCTGGGCCAACGAGAATCTCAGGTTACTTCGGTACTTTGATCGATATCTTGTTTTGATTTTTGTTGTTGTTCGTTATTTTTGCTTCTTTAGTAGTAGCAGAAGTAGTATTAGTATTAGTATTAGTAGCAGTAGTAAAAGTATTAGTATTAGTAGCAGTAGTAGAAGTAGGAATAGTAGTAGTAGTAGTAGTAGTAGTAGTGCTGACACATTTATCGCCCGGCTTAGATGAGTGATAAGGAAATCGTTACAGTCCGTCTGTCTGTCTGTTTGTCTGCTTATCTGTTTATGTTTGTCCAGTATGGCGGGTGATACGTGCTTCTTGGAATGGATTCTTTGCTATTGGCTGCCTTTGTGCGCCACCCGTGCCCGTCTCCTCCTCTTGATGAGGCAGGCAATGCGGTATACGGTTAAAGAAGGTGGAAAGGAAGGCGTCGAGGCGCGTAAGCACCGGCTGGTGCGCGGCGCGAGTGTGGCGGAGGTGAGGCAAGGGTCACCACGGCACCGCTTTCCTCTTCCCACGGAGAATTATGTAGACAAGTGCCAGCTGTGTTTCCCTCAGTGTTGCAGTGTTGCTTCCACGTCAACACACACACACACACACACACACACACACACACACACACACACACACACAGTACAACAAGGGAGGGCTCGGGTACTCACGTCCTGCTGATGGCTCTGGTGGCTTAGTTTCTGCGGGAGAGCCGGCGGCTGCTCACTCCTGGAGGAGGCGGACTCAGATGCCAGCGAGGACCTCTGTGAGCCTCCCCGGGAAGCGTCCTCGGCACTTTGCTCGCTGCCGGAGTCTCGGCGGCCCGAGGACCGCCGCCGGCCGGGCCTGAGCGGCTGGTCGTCCTCGGTTTCCGGCACTCGCCCCAGCCTTGCCACGCCCTTGCCGGCCCGCCCCGACTTGTCCGTGCGGAGGTTCTGGCCCTGACCGGGGTGCGGCGCGGTGCCCCACTTGCCCTGCGGGGTTTCCTGGGCCGAGTGTGCCGAGTGTGCCGAGTGGGCCGAGGTGAGGCTGGACTGACTGCTGGAGATGAGGTCCGTGGCGGCGCTGTGGTTCCTGCCGGCGTGCCGCTCGTAGAAGGACATGACGGCCTGCTTCTGGATGCTCTTGAGCGTCGTGTCCGGCACCTTCCGCCGCTTCTCGGGGTCCAGGTAGGAGTAGGACACGCCGCCGGCCCGGTCCGAGCGGTCCACCTCCGTGAAGGAATTGAGGATGTTTTGGAAGTTCTCGTGGATGAATGCCCGGTTGTCGGCGTCCCTCTGGGTGGGGGAGCGGGAGGAGGAGGAGGAAGAGTTGGCGGTGACGGAGCCGGTGGGGGTGGTGGGGGAGCGTAGGCCGTCCATGCCGGGGAGGGAGGCGTCGCCCTTCCTGGAGGAGGCGGCGGAGAAGTCCAGCCTCAGGTCACGGTCTCCTCGCTGAGAATCACGTGACCCTCGCCGCTGGTGGGTCCGCGTCTCGCTGGACTCCCTCGGTGACCGCGTCTCGGTCTTCTCCATCTGGTCTCGCGCGTCCATCATCACAGACTCCTCCCGCGCCTTCCGGTGGTCCTGGTGGTCTCGCTCCCGCGAGCCGCTCTGGTCACGGGGCCACCGTGCCACGCCCTCTGGCCCGGCCGTCCTGGACTGCCTCTCAAGCTCGTGGATCCGCTCGGCCACCGTCGGGGGCTTGCTGAAGTCGATGGTTGGGCTCTGCGGGGAGCGTGCCGGGGAGCGCGGCGTCTCGCGCATCTCTGCCGTGGGCGACTCCGTGATCTGCGAGAGTGGCTGCGTGTACGAGTACGACGGGAACTTCTTGAGGTTGTTCATCTCGTTGTTCCGCTCCACCACCTCGCGGCTCCACTTGCCTCCCTCGCGTGGGTGTCTCGGGTAGCCGGGCTCCGCGGCGTGCTGGCGGCGGTGGTGATCGCGGGCCTCGTGGCTGTGTCTGGCGCTGCCCTGGCCCTTGCCGCGCCCCTCGGGCCCGTAGTACAGCACGGACTCGCTGTTGTGACGCTGTGGCGCCTGCACCCGCGCGCTATGGGCAATGTTGTGGTCCTGGCGAGGGTCGCGCGAGTGTCCGGACATGATGGAGATATCTGAGAGGGAGCCGTGCCACTTGAGGGTCTCTGAGGACGACGCCGAGGACGAGTTGGTGACCACGGTGGTGACGCTCTCCCGGCCGTTGCTGTAGCGGGCACTCTCAGCCACGCTCTCGCTCTCGCCTCGGCCGGAGTCACGCTCGGAGCCGCCGTCCCACATGACGGACTCGCGCCGCAGCTGGTCCAGGAGCGGCGTCGTGCCGATAAGGTCCGTGTAGCCGAACTCCTCGTAACGCCGCACGTACTCCTCCAGTTGTGCCGCCGTCACCTGGCCCAGCGAGGCCTCGCCCATGCCCAGGTCACGCTCTGGCGGCGACGGGATGCTGTAGTCCTTGTCGTCCAGCGCGCGGCCCTCCCTGTCGTAGAGAGGGTAGTACGGGGAAGACGACGGCTTGTAGTAGGCGTCCATGAAGGAATAGTTGGAGGAGGAGGAGGAAGAGGAGGAGGTGAATACCTCGTCCCGGAGGCCGCTGCCGTGGAACACCTCTTTGGGGATCTTCTCTGACCTCTCTATCACAGTCTTGAGCTGCCGCGGGAAGGGGGGCGGGTTGGTGGCCGGCTTCTTGTTGGGGTAGGGGCGCGCGTAGCCGCCGGCCTTCTCCTTGGGGTACTCGGACTGCTCTGTCCACGACTTGGAGCGGTGCGAGCCCTGCGGCCCCGCGGACTGGGGCGGCGAGTCGGGCAGGCCGGACACGTTGGCGTCGTGGGCGGCCGCGGGGAGGGTCATGACCTGGCTGGCGGCGGGCACGGGCCACGACGGGTACTTCTCGTGGCCCGGCCCGTACTTGATGTACTTCAGACTAGAGGCATCACGGACCGGCGGCGGTGGGGGTGACGCCGGGTGTCGGGTGGTGCTAGAGATGGAGGTGGGGGAGGAGGTGGAGGAGGTGGGCGCGGGGGAGGTGACCTTAGGAGACACCGGGGGGCCCACCACTTGCTGGAAGCCCGGCCCGGGGGGTGAGTACGGGGGCGGGGCGAGGGTGAGGTCGGGCTCGGACACGTTCCAGGAGACGTGGTACTTCTGGCTGGAGGAGGAGGCGGCGTCCGGGCCGAGGTTGTCGTAGGAGAAGAACCTGGCCCGGTCCATGCCGTGGTGGTGGTGGTGGTGGTGGTGGGCGTGGCCGGCGGTGTGGTGGTGCATGTCGCTGCGGGGACTCAGGTCGTCCGGCTCGCTGTAGTTGGAGGCGTTGGAGTGCTGGCGGCTGTGGTAGGAGCCGGCGGAGCCCGAGCTGAGGGCGGACAGCTGGCGGGAGTGGAGCATCTGGTAGGAGGACCGCAGGTGGTGGGCGTAGTCCTCCCGATCCGGCGTGTCGTCTGAGCCCATGGCGGGGGCGTCCCAGTACCTGCCGCTGGCCGCCCCTGAGCCGCCCTTGCCTGAGGTGGACGTGGAGGCGCCGTGCAGGTAGGAATACATGGACGACTTGGTCACCATGCTGGCGCCGCCGCTGCTGCCGCCATCATCCGGGTCGTCTAGGTTGGGTGTTGACCTGAAAACGGGAGACAATGAGCGGCGGAAGTGAGATAAGGAAGGAGCGGTGGCGAGGGAGGCGGGAGGGGGGTGGGGGGTGCGGGGGAGGAGGAAGGCGTAAGGGCAAGGGGAGGGAAGGGATTGTAGGCCAGGCGGGGAGGCCGAGGGTGCAAGCCGCTGCGTGAAAAGCCATTTACCTGTCATGTAACAAAAGGGGAACGTCACCCGCACTAAGTCATTTCGAGGCCGCGGAAAACGAAACTGTCGGGAGCGTCACACCACTCACCACACACACACACACACACACACACACCGCTACACCTGATACACGCACCTGGGCCACATGACACACACACACGCACGCACGCACACAAATCACAGCCACTCACTTTTCATCACCAATCATTAGCGTGCACAGTTAGCTCATTGACTTGTTGATGGCGACCTGAAGCCATTGACCACACAGAAAGTTTAGTATATACAGTTTGAAAGACGTGATAAAATTTGATACGACATACATAAAACTTAAAAGTGTAAATATGTTCACAGTGCACTAACCATAGAACACTTGACATTAAGGACATTTGCTATTATTCAACGTCTTATGAACAGGTCATGAACGTGGACACAAAATATTAAGCATCACTTTTAAACCCGTATTCTTAAACGTCTCGGCGCCTCAGAAACAGCCTCTCGTGAAAGTTGCTGGGAGTGTCATGCTTGGACTGTTTTGTGATTCTAGAGAGTTTCACACACCCTCCGCACCCTGAACTGGAAAATCACCCATGAATACCCGGTTAATCTTTACTGTGGCCTTAGAAAACAGTTGTAATGGGGGCCAAATACGTTTAAGAATACGGACCTTACTAAGGGCCGTATTTTAAGACACCGCCGCTTCTCACATCAACTATTTCTAAAGGTCAAAGAGTGGATCAATCTGTTTTTCATGAGTGTTTTTTAAGGTTCACGGCACAGAAGAAGGGTCAAACTACCACCAGGGTCATAAAACTACCCCTGGAAAGGCCTGCAGCTCCTACGAAAGCCGTGTCAAATATGTGAACTTGGGCGACGAAATGTTTTAAAATACGACCCATAGCCACTTAGGGCATGAGGTAAGGGGTTTGCTTCTCACCTGGACACGTGGAGGGACACATTCACGCTGTGGTTCCTGGGGTGGGCCGCGGTGTGCGAGGCATCCTGGTGCAGGGAGGGCGTGCTCTTGGCCGGCACCAGCGAGGAGGAGGCGACGCCGCTACTGGAGCTGCCGGGACTGACTAGCGACTCGGCGAAGGAGGAAAGCGACTCGGCGGAGGAGTAGTGAGGAAGCGGTGAGCGGCGTGAGGACCGGCCGCCCAGACCACTCACGA
>NC_066571.1:10252058-10272058 GCF_024679095.1 Eriocheir sinensis
TGTGCAGCAATGTTCTCTCGACTTGGCTAGGGAATGGAAGTTGAGGAGTTGCTGGCATAGTGTAAATGCAAGTTAAGATCCAGTTTCAGCTATTGTAAGTGATTCTCTTAATATCTTGTCTCGTGGAAAGCAATGCCTATAACTGGACTGTATAGTAGAAAACATCAAGAGAATAGCCGAGTCGTACGGTAGGAAATATTGAGAACCATTATGAACCTCTCTGTCTTGTCTCATGGGAAAAATAACGAGAATTTCTGACTCACGCAGTAGGAAACAGAGGAACACTGCCCACATCTTGCTACCCAGGGGAAAAAACAACGAAATCTGGCGTCTTGTCTCATGGAAAAATAACGAGAATTTCTGACTCACGCAGTAGGAAACATAGATGAACACTGTCCACATCTTGCTAACTAGGGAAAAAGAAAAAAAAAAAAAAAAACGTGATCTGTTAATAAGAGTAGGAAACCCTTGCGTCTCGACCGTCTTGTCTCATGGGAAAAATAACGAGAATATGACTCACGCAGTAGGAAACATAGATGAACACTGTCCACATCTTGCTACCCAGGGGAAAAAACAAAGTAATCTGGCGTCTTGTCTCATGGAAAAATAACGAGAATATGACTCACGCAGTAGGAAATATAGAGGAACGCTGTCTACATCTTGCTAACTAGGGGGAAAAAAAGCAACGTAATCTGTTCATAAGAGTAGGAAACCCTTGCGTCTCGACCGTCTTGTCTCATGGGAAAAATAACGAGAATTTCTGACTCACGCAGTAGGAAATATAGAGGAACACTGTCCACATCTTGCTAACTAGGGGGAAAAAAAGCAACGTAACCTGTTCATAAGAGTAGGAAACCCTTGAAAATCGTCCATCTTGTCTCATGGAAATATAACGAGAATTTCTGACTCACGCAGTAGGAAATACAGAGGAACGCTGTCTACATCTTGCTAACTAGGGGGAAAAAAAAGCAACGTAATATATTTAAAGAGTAGGAAACCGTTGCATCCCGAGCGTCTTGTCTCATGGGAAAAATAACGAGAATATGACTCACGCAGTAGGAAATATAGAGGAACGCTGTCCACATCTTGCTACCTAGGGGGAAAAAAAGCAACGTAATCTGTTCATAAGAGTAGGAAACCCTTGCATCTATCTCACCGTCTTGTCTCATGGAAAAATAACGATAATTTCTGACTCATGTAGTAGGAAATATAGCGGAACCCTATTCACATCTTGCTAACTAGGAGGAAAAACAACGTAACCTGTTCATAAGAATAGGAAATTCTTGCATATATCTCAGTGTTTTGTCTAATGGAAAAAACTAATTATAAGTCTGACTCACGCAGTAGGAAACAGAGGAAAACTCTCCACGTCTTGCTAACTAGAGGAAAAAACAACGTGATCTATTTATGAGAGTAGGAAACCCTTGAAAATCGTCCATCTTGTCTCATGGAAATATAACGAGAATTTCTGACACACGCGGTAGGAAATATTTTGTGCCCTAGTCTATGTCGTGTCTATAAGGGTAAAAAACACATTATAATTTATATATAAGAATAGGAAATCCTTGAATCTCGTGAATATGTATCTTGTCTCGTAAATTAATAAACATTATGATCTATATACAAGAATAGGAAATCCTTGCATCTATCTCAAAGGCCCCACAAAAGACATTACTCGGGTTCTCATGAGTGCTTTCCATATTCACGGTACAGAAGCTTCGTCAAACTATCACTAGGCTCATCAGACTACCCATGGACATAATTATGAACACAACCTCTACGAAAGCCTTATTGAATGTGAGTGTGTGAGCTCTGAAATGGTGTAGCAGAAGCCTTGTCAAACTATCACTAGGCTCATAAAACTACCCATGGAAATACTAACACAACCTCTACGAAAGCCTTATTGAATATGGGCGTGTGAGCTCTGAAATGGTGTAGCAGAAGCCTTGTCAAACTATTACTAGGCTTATCAAACTACCCATGGAAACACTAACACAACCTCTACGAAAGCCTTATTGAATATGGTGTGTGAACTCCGAAATGGTGTAGCAGAAGCCTTGTCAAACTGTTACTAGGCTCATAAAACTACCCATGGAAATACGAACACAACCTCTATACAAGCCTTATCAACTGTGTGTATAAGCCTGAAATGATGCAGAAGCCTTTTCATACTATCACTAAGCTCATAAAACAACCCATGGATATACTACTAACACAGCTACTACGAAAACCTTACCAAATGTGCGTGTATGTGAGTGTATAGGCTCCCAAATGCTTAATATCA
Source organism: Eriocheir sinensis (assembly GCF_024679095.1). NCBI lineage: Eukaryota > Metazoa > Arthropoda > Malacostraca > Decapoda > Varunidae > Eriocheir > Eriocheir sinensis. Next base: position 10,254,343 of record NC_066571.1, read on the forward strand.
TTGCCCAGAGTCAACAGTGTAAAGTATTTAAAGCCATTGTGAACCTCTACGTCTCGTCTATTATGGAAAAACTATGTGGCTAATCCCTGTTCAAAAGAAAGTAGGAAGCTCTTAATATAACCCTCTCGTGTATCTCTCCGGGGATCTCAACGCTACAGTGGAAACCTTTTTGGTCCCTACGTGCCAGAAGGAGTGTGTGTGTGTGTGTGATTCTCTCTCTCTCTCTCTCTCTCTCTCTCTCTCTCTCTCTCTCTCTCTCTCTCTCTCTCTCTCTCTCTCTTAGACACACTTTAGTTCCCCCTTTGAACAGCTGTTAAAAAGTCATTGTAGAGGTTATGAGCCCCCCTTCCTACCTCCCCTCCCCCCCGCCCTTCACCAACACCCCTCCCCCCCATGCACACGTAGGCTACTGCTTGGAATCGAGTACTAATGTAATATGTAACACTCCTTAAGATTCACAAAGACACGTTCGAAGGATATTGTTGGTGGTGCCAGACGTAAATATAGACACACACACACACACACACACACACACACACACACTAATAACGGTAATGGTACAGGGCGTGATTGCAGGCGGGAAAGGAAAGAGTGCGTGTAGGAAATGACAGAAAACAATGAAAAATGAATGGAGTTTGACACAGAAAAAAAATATGGAGCGGAAAATATTAGAGACACACACACACACACACACACACACACACACACACACACACACACACACACACACACACACACACAGATGCCGGGACTACATTTTTTTACTTTTTTTTTTTGTTGAGTGTTAGTAACAATGGAGAACAATAAGCCTCCTGAAAAAAAATAATGTATGTTCATGTGTGTGTTTTTTTCCTATGTTAACACGGCGATTAGTGACCCCGGCGTGTGTGTGTGTGTGTGTGTGTGTGTGTCGGAGCGTAATTGTTATAACACACACACACACACACACACACACACACACACACACACACACACACACAATAAAAAACGAAGTACAAACACGTAACCTTCAGATATATAATTGCAATCAACGTTAACCACAATCACTACCACCACCACCACCACCACCACCCTAGCTAACACCCCCTAAACATCCTTTAATAATAATCGCTTGTATTTATCTATTTGGTTTTAATCGTGAACTAATTATAATGTACATCCTTTTTTTACAGTAAATTATGATGTTAAATGACTTTTGTTTTACTCTGGGAAGCTAATTATTTCGTATTTTTTGTATTTATTGTTTGGGTTTTGTTAATCGTGTTTCATCTTTCTGTTTCATCTTTGACTCTGGTTCTCCGTTTTTTGTTTTATATCTTATCATTTTTATTCTTATTCTTATGATCTTTTTCTTATCATTCTTCACGTTTTTCTTCATTCTTCACATTTTTCGTTATCATTCCACGCTAGCCAATTGTGTTTTTCCTTTATATTTCATCTTTTGACTCTGGTTCTCCGGTTACTGTTTCATATCATCATTCTTTTCATTCTTCACGTTTTTCTTCATTCTTCACATTTTCCGTAATCATTCCACGGTAGCTAATTGTTTTTCCTTTATATTTCATCTTTTTATTCTGGTTCTCCGGTTATTGTTTCATATCGTCATTCTTATCTCAACATTCTTTTCATTCTTCACGTTTTTCTTCATTCTTCACATTTTCCGTAATCATTCCACGCTAGTTAATTGTGTTTTTCCTTTATATTTCATCTTTTTATTCTGGTTCTCCGGTTACTGTTTCATATCATTCTTATCTCATCATTCTTTTCATTCTACACGTTTTAATACCTTCACATCTTTCATAATCGCTCCCCGGTCGCTAATTCCCTCACCTTTCCGTTTCACCTTCCATTTCTTCACACCCTAAACACACCTCACCTTCGGCAAGCACGTTCCACCCTAATTTACCTAACTCTCTACTCCCGCAGTTGGCTTCACACGGCTATACACCTTTAGACACTTATTTAATCGGCTCCAATCCCCTTCTCGCGTGTGCTAATCGCCTTTCACCTTCACTCGACACACAACTCCCGCACCGAGTGTATGATTAACAAGGTCACACGCTGAGCCACACACACACACACACACACACACACACACGCTCCCAAAAAAGTGGTGCATTTATCTGGCGTTGCGTTTGATGTAATGTTACTTTGTTTAGTCACAGCGAATCAGGGTCGGGAACAAGTTGGTCTTACGTCAGGGTTTCGGCGGCTTTGATCTCTTTGTGTGTAGCTTCAGCTTTCGTATATTAGTGTTATTTTGTTTAAAGTGGAGTTACATGTATTTAGGTATGATTTAGTAGGTTAAGTAGGGATTGCGTAACTTTTTTCTTATCTTTTTATTTTCTTATTCTCGGGGAAATGTTTTAGTCACTTTGTTTTGTTGATTTGTTTGGTTTCTCGTCTTTCTTTACGTGTTTTGTGTTGCTCTCTTGTCGTTTTACAGCAACACCAGGGACATAAGACATTCACAGCACCGACTTCGAACAGGACAACACCGTAATCACAGCACAACGAACATCTCAACACCAGCACCATTAACACCAGGCACCGTAACACCACATGGGTCTTGCAACTTCCTCACACCAGCTCTCTCACATCACCAACACCACCACACCACCGTAATCACAGCATAACGAACACCTCAACACCAGGCACAGTAACACAACATGGATCTTGCAACTTCCTCACACCAGCCCTCTCACATCACCAACACCACCACACCAACACAGCCTCGAGACGGTACACGGACAGTTCCTCGTTCCCCCAGCAGCCAGTCAACCGCAGCAACCCACAGCAAAGCGTGAGTCACGGCTGATGGAACACTCGCTTCCTCCCTCCCTCACACCTCACACCCCACGAGGACCAGGCGAGACGTGACGCGTATGAAGACGGACGGAGGGAGAGGAAGAGACGCGATGCTCAGTGAAGAAAAAGGACGAAGGGAGAGGAAGATACGTAGACGGAGGGAGAAGAAGGGAGAGGATGACACGCAATGTTTATGGAGAAGATGACAGATGAAGGGAGAGAAAGAGACGCAGACGAAGAAAGTTAGAAGATACACATTCCTTATAGTGAAGAAGACGGACAAAGAGAGAGAGGAAGAGGGTAGAAATAAGGTTAATGAAGAGGTTTCCTTCACCATACAAGCTCACACGAAGAAGACGCATAATGGGCAAGTAAAAAGGAAGAAAAAAAAGGTATAGAAGAGGTCTAGTCCGCAATGCAAGCTCATGGTGAGGAATACGGATAAGGGGAGAGGAAGAAGGTACAGATAAGGGTATGAAAGAGGTTCCGCCCACTTAACATACTGTCCCTCCCTGGCCATCCAATCCCTTGAAGTCAGATTCAATACTATCAGTTTGACTTAACCCTTTCCCTACGAGTATTATATAAACCACTTCTTATTGCCTCCATAAAACATATTAATTGCCTATGTTAATAAAGTATGGATAAAATAGATCAATAGAAGAATAACTGGAATGGATGTATGTGGAATTTGACAAAGGCGAAAAACAATTCAGAGTCTGCCGTTGTGTTTTGAGTTGGTGATATCTGAGTTGGAGAGCTTGTAACACGGACGAAAGAGTAAAGAATATGGAAAAAAATAAACCAATAAAAGAATAACTGGAATGGATGGATGTGGAATTTGACAAAGGCGAAAAACGGTTCAGGAGTTGCCGTTGTGTTTTGAGTTGGTGATATCTGAGTTGGAGAGCTTGTAACACGGGCGACAGAGACAGATGTGGGGTGAGACGAAGAAGGTATAGGAGACAAGAGGAGGATAATTATTACTCCTGGTTAGCGTCACACGAGGATATAAGTACACTACAGGAGGTGAGTCGGTTTGCACAAGGGAGCGCCTAAGAATCAGCTGTTTGCCCTCCGCCTGTCACGCCCACAAATCCGTCTACCCTCCCTGTAAGAATTGTAGTCGTGTTTGCAGTTACTAAATATTTGCTTAATTTGCTGCATGCCTTTTATACTCCATTAGCTCTTCCTTCTCCGCCTCCTCTGTTTCCTCTTCCTTCTTCTCCATTCTCACTTTCCTCGTCTTCCTCTTCCTCCCTCTCAAAAAATTATCCTTCTATTGTTTTTTTTTCTAGTGTCTGTTCATGGTGTAATTGTTGTTATATATATTATTGCTTCCTTTGTCTTCTCCGTCCTCCTCCTCCTCTTTTTTTTTCTACAGTTTTCTTTATTGCCTCTGTTTCAATTTGGCTTGGACACACACACACACACACACACACACACACACACACACACACACACACACACACACACACACACAGAGACAGAGACAGACAGACAGACAGACACACACACACACACACACACACACACACACACACACACACACACACACACAGAGACAGACAGACAGACAGACAGACACACACACACACAGCTAATAATCGCTCACTGACCACAGCACAGCCTTGGCGGACCACTAACAGGATTTGATACAGCGTGTGGTGGTGTGGTGGTGGTGGTGGAGGTGGTCAGTGTCCTCAACCCACCACCACCACTACCACCACCGCCACCACCACCACAAGACAAGCCGGAACTAAAAAATCTAAAAATCATAACCTCGTTCTTTTTCTCAGGTGACCTTCTATGTGGTGACAACTGAACTCTTTTTTTTTTCCTATTCAGACTAACATGGCAGGTTGGCTCCACCCCTTTGCCTATTCCGTGCATATCATAGGTCAGTTCAGTAGCAGGCCACGCCCCCTCTATAACCCAGGCTGAATGTCAATAGTGGATATGGTATAGGCTATTCAAACTAACTAGGCGATTTAGCTCCTCCTACTTCTCTATTTAAAGGGCATATCATTGGTCGATCTACAAGTTAGCCACGCCCCTTTTGATTCCAGACGAAGATATGATTGGCGGATGTAGGAAAAGGGTGATTCTTATTGGTGGTTGATGGTCTGAGTCTGCAACGAAGAGGAGGGAAAGGAGGGAAGAGAAGAGAGGAAGAGGATGAAGAAGGTAAGTGGAGGAAAGGGATAAGGAGGGGGAGGAGGAGGAGGGAAATATGGAGGAGTAGAAAGAAAGAGAAAGTGAGGAAGACGAGGAGGAACTAGAAATGGTGAGGAGGAAAGAAGGAAGGAAGAAAGAAGGAAGAGTGAAGGAAATATGGTGTTTTTGAGAAGATAATATGTGTGTGTGTGTGTGTGTGTGTGTGTGTGTGTGTGTGTGTGTGTGTGTGTGTGTGTGTGTGTAAGTGGTCTGAATTTCCTGCCTGTTTTTTTTTGCTTCATCAACCCGGAAAAAAATGTGAGAGAGAGAGAGAGAGAGAGAGAGAGAGAGAGAGAGAGAGAGAGAGATTGTTTTATAATATACAAGAACAGGTGATTAAATTTTGTGGTTTAAGACGCTTCCTCTCCTTAAGTGCTTTGATTCTCTCTCTCTCTCTCTCTCTCTCTCTCTTATCTTTTTTCACTTTATGTCTTTCTCACTAATTCCTTCCACTTTTCTCCTCCACCTCTTCTCCACCTCCTCCTCCTCCTCTTCTCCTGTTCCTGTTATTCTTGTTCCTGTTCTGCTTCGTCTTCCTCTTGTTCTTGTTCTTTTTTCCTCCTCCTCCTCCTCCTCCCAAACCAAACACACTTTCGCCTCCAGTCAGTCTGTTTTAAGTGAGGAAGAGCCGCGGGCGCTTCCCTCTCGTGGGTGGAGGAGAGAGGAGGAGGAGGAGGAGGAGGAGGAGGAGGGAAGGGAGGCGGGTTGAGACAGGCCGCTTCCTGCTACGCCAGCCGATGCAGCCGACCACCAGGTGCACGTAAATTGGCCTTGGCTCACTCAGGTAAGTAATGGGAAGGTGGGAGGGAAGGAGGGATGAGAAGGGAAGGAATGAGATGGGAAAGGAAGGGACGGGATGAGAAGGGAAGGGAAGAAATAGATAAAGAGGGAAATGAAAAGGAAGAGAAGGGAAGGTAGAGAATGGAAATAGATGGGAAAAGAAGTGATTAGAAGAAGGGAGAAATAAAAAAAACACAGATGGAAAAGAAAAGGATGAGAAAGGAAAGCAAAGGGATGGGAAGGACAGGAAGGGAAAGAGGGGATAAAGAAGAGAATGAGAAGAGAAGGGAAGGGAAGTGAAAAGGGGATAAGAGGAGAAGGTTAAGAATATTGAGAATGGGAAAGGAAGGGATGAGGAGGAAGGGAAAAAAAACGATGGAAAACGAAGTGATGAAAGAGAGAAACAATAAAAAAGGATGAAAAAGGGATGGGAATTCAGGATAAAAAAAAAGGTAGGGTAAGGTAAGGTTAGGTAAGGGAAAGATAGGTATATTTAGGTAAGGCAAGGCAAGGGAATGCGGACGAAGATATAGTAAGGTAAGCAATAGAAAAGTTAATTAAGGTCAGGTAAGGTAAACAGGTAAGATAAGAAAAGGTAAGGTAAGCAAGGTACGATAGAGTAAAGGAAAACAAGACTAAGATAAGATAAGGTGAGGTAAAGATAATCAGAAGACAGGTGAGATAATTAAAGGTGAAGTGAAGAACATCCTCCTCCTCCTCCTCCTCCTCCTCCGGTCACCTGCTTCTCTCGGGTCCTGGCGGCGCACACCTGCCCACCACCTGCCCGCCTGCCTGAGCTGGGGAGCCGCTAATGAGACAGCTGACCTTGCTTCCAGGTAAATCTCAGGTGACATTCCTTTGAACACTTCTTTGACAACAACAAGAACGACAACAACAACAACAGCTCCTCCTCCTACTTCTTTTTCTTTTCTTCTCCTCCTCCTCCTCCTCCTCCTCCTCCTACTACTACTACTACTACTACTACTACTACTACTACTACTTTTCATTATTATAGTTAGCGAATATTGGGGGTTCAATAACCTCGAGAAAAAGTAAAAAAAAAAAAAAAAAAGGAAAAGAAAGAGAGCGGGAACTAAACCACACACACACACACACACACACACACACACACACACACACACACACACACACACACAAAACGTGGGAACGAGAAAAAAAAATATGGACGATTTCCTTCCTGAGTCGAAGTTTAAGACAAGGCTCGTTTTGTGGCTTCGTGGGGGGGTGGGGCGGGGGGGGGAGGGAGGGAGGGGGAAGGGGGGTGGGCGGGGGAGGAAGATTTGAGGAGGTAGGACAAAGTGAAGGTGAAAGTAAGTGAATGAAGAAGAGAAAGAAGAAAAGGAAGGAAGAGAAGAGAGGAAGAGGAGGAAAGAGTAGGTGGAGGAAAGAGATAAGAAGGAAGGAAGAGGAGGAGGAGGAGGAGGAGGAGGAAAAGATGGAAGGAGTAGAAAGAAAGAGAAAGTGAGGAGGAGAAGAACTGGGAATGACAAAGATGGAGAGAAAGAAGGAGGAGGAAAGAAGAAAGAAAACTGGAAGAAAGAAAGAAGGAAAGATGGAAACGAAGGACAAATGGAGGTGATTGAAGGAAGAGAAGGAAAGGGAGAGAAGGAAAGAAAAAGAAGGAAAGGAAGAGATGGGACGGAGAGAAGAAAGATAAGCCACACAATCTTACTTACACTCCCTCCCTTCCTCCCTTACTCACTCACTCACTCATCCAACTTACTCATCCGTCCGTCACCTATCCACTCCTTCCCTCTCTCCTTCACTAACCTAATCACTCATCACTCATCCAACTTACTCATCCACTCCTTCCCTCCCTGCCTTCCTACCTCTCTGCATCACTAACCTCCTCACTCACACACACACTCACTCACTCTCCTTCTCCTTCGCTAACCCACGCACTCACAAACAAACTCATCCAACTTACTCATCCACTCCTTCCCTCCCTGCTTTCCTACCACTCTGCATCTCTAACCTCCTCACTCACACACTCACTCACTCACTCACTCACTCTCCTTCTCCTTCGCTAACCCACGCGCTCACAAACAAGAAGAGGAAGCCAGCAATTTCTTGACAATCACCAGCACAATTTCCTTGAGATATTACACTATTGACACATCAATTGACTTGAAGCGATGGGCGAGGGGAGATAAGGGAGGGAGGGAGGGATGGAGTGAGGGAGAGAGAAGGGAGGGAAGGGGGAGAGAGAGAGATAAACACAAACAGATGACGATGGAAAGAGGAAGAGGAAGAGGAAAGAAGAGGAGAGAAGAGAGAACAGGATGGAGGGAGAGGAAGGAGGCAAAACGAGAGTGAGAGATGGAAGGAGGTGGAGAGAAAGAGGATTAGGATGAGGATGAGGAGGATGAAGAGGAGACAAGGTCAGTGGATGATAAGGCAAAGCAGGAGGTGGAGCGGTGGAGCAGTAAATAGCGAAGAGGAGGAGGAGGATGGGAGGAGGAGGAGCAGAGAAGAGGAAGAGGGGAGGCAGGGAAGAGCAAGGGAAGGAGGAGGAGAAAGAGTAAAGATTAAGGAGAGGGAGGGAGGAGGAACAAGGATGAGGAAGGAAGGAAGAAAGGAAGGTGTGAAGGAGGAGAAGGAAGGAAGGAAGAGAGAGAGAGAGAGAGAGAGAGAGAGAGAGAGAGAGAGAGAGAGAGAGAGAGAGAGAGAGAGAGAGAGAGAGAGAGAGAGAGAGAGAGAGAGAGAGAGAGAGAGAGAGAGAGAGAGAGAGAGAGAGAGAGAGAGAGAGAGAGAGTGAGTGAGAAAGGGAAAAGAAAAAAAAAGTGATGAACGAAAAGAAAATTAAAAAGAAAAATAGGATTAAGAAAAAAGACAAGACTAAAGAAGATATTAAAAAAAGAAGAAAATTAACAAGCTCCATGTCTACCTGAATCTACCTGACCCTACCTGTATATCTACCTGGGTCCCGACATACCTGGCTCCTTCTCTAATTGATTCCCTGCTCACTCTACCTGGCTTTACGATCCCTACCAACCTACCTGCCTCTCCCTCTGTCCACTACCTGCTTGTTTTCCTCTGCATCCCTCCTCTCCTCTTTCCTCTGCCAAGTCTCTACTCACTATTTTCCTGTTTTCCTGCTTTTCTACTCTCCTCCTTCCCCTGTCAAGTCTCCAGTCACAATCTCCCTGCTTATTTATTTATTTATTATTATTATTATTATTATTATTATTATTATTATTATTATTATTATTATTATTATTATTATTTACAGCTCAAGGGCATAAAGCAAAAACAAAAAGGGCCCGTTAGACCATGTTTCCTTACTCTCCTTCTTCCCCTGTCAATCCCTGCCACTGTTTCCTTGTTTTCCAATGTTTGCTTTCATCCTCCTTCCCCTGCCAAGCCCCTGCCAAGTCCCTAAATAGACCTTGCCACTGTTTTCTTTGCTTTTGTCTTCTTGCTTTCCTCCTACTTCCCCTGCCAAGCCCCTGTCAAGTCCCTGTTTCCTTGCTTTCCTCCTCTTCTTCCCCTGCCAAGCCCCTGCCAAGTCCCTAAATAGGCCTTGCCACTGTTTTCTTTGCTTTCCTTCTCCTTCCCCTGCCAAGCCCCTGTCAAGTCCCTGTTTCCTTGCTTTCCTCCTCTTCTTCCCCTGCCAAGCCCCTGCCATGCCCCTAAATAGTCCTTGCCACTGTTTTCTTTGCTTTCCTCTTCATTCCCCTGCCAAGCCCCTGCCCCTGTTTCCTTGCTTTCCTCCTCCTCTTCCCCTGCCAAGCCCCTGTTAAGTCCCCGTCAAGTTCCAGCTCCCCCAAGGCCGGCAGTCGTCCTCAGTCCACTCCGCCCCGCGTGCCTCGCATTCCTCACTCACTCCTTTGGCTACTCGCGACAATACCCCGAGAAAGAGACCCTCACGACCTCCTCCTCCTCCTCCTCTTTCTTTTTCTCCAATCTGTATTCTTTCTCCTCTTCCTCCTCTCCTTTTCTTTGGCCTTTCCCAACGTCCTCATCAGTATTTTCTTTTACTCCCCCTCCTTCTGTTTCTTCTGATTCTTTCCTCCTTTCTTTCCTCCTCTTTCTTCTTCTCCTCCTCCTCCTCTTTCTTCGATTCCACCCTCTGTTCTTTCTCCTCTTCCCCTTCTCCTTTTCATTAGCATTTCTCTCCCTCCTCCTTCTCCTCTTCTTCCTCCTTTTTTACTTGTGTTTCTGAAGGAGGGAAGAGAGGCAGAGAGAGAAGGTATCGCTGGTTCTCTCTCCCCATCTTTCCTCTTCTCTCTTCTCTTTCTTCTTCCTCCTCCTCCTCAGCCTAAAAAAAGGTCACCTGAACACACACATTGGCAACTTCTTAAAGGTCTTCCTCCTCCTCCTCCTCCTCCTCAATGCGGTGCTGAGATTCTTCCTCTTCTTCTGCCCCGCCTACATAACAGAATACATTACGCCCACGCACGCACACACACACACACACACACACACACACACACACACAAGGAGGGACGGATTTATCACAGTAACACCGAACAACACCAAAGAGGAACGCCCAACGCCTATTTTTTTCCTTCTCTCTCTCTCTCTCTCTCTCTCTCTCTCTCTCTCTCTCTCTCTCGATTTGGTCTTGGCCTGGGCGAGAGTTGGCCACAAAAATCCTTCTTCCTTGACAGTCGAAGGAATGCCGCGGCCCACGCATCGGAGTCTGCCCATAAGGGAGTGTACATAGTGGACGGTGTTAGATAGAGATAGATAGATGGATGGATGGATATGTAAGGAGGTGAATGAAAGAGGAAGACTGGAAATGGAGAGGATAAAGAAAGGAGAGAGAGGGAAAAAGTGAAGGAAATGGGAATGAAGAAGGAAGGAGAGGGGGAAGGAGAGAAAAAAATACACAGATAGACAGACAGAGAGAAAAAGTGTAAATATTGTACTCTGTTAGATAGATAGATAGATAGACAGACAGAGGCAAACAGAGACAGATAGATAGGTAGACATACAGACAGTCAAACAAACACAAGGAAAAACATACAAACAGGCAAAGGAAACAGGCAAACAGACACAGAGATAAGTACAGATATAGACAGACAGAAAGCCAGTAAGATAAACACACACACATTTCTCTATAATGATAACAGCGACAAGAAGAAGAAGAAGAAGGAAAAGAAGGAAAAAAAGTAGGAAAATAAGCAGTAGGAAAAGAAAAAAAGTAGAAGAAGAATTAGAAGAAGAAAAAGAAGAGGAAATAGAGGAAAAAGAAGAATTAGAAAAGCAGTATAATATGACGTAGGAGAAGAAGAAGAAGAATTAGAAGAAGTAAAAGAAGAAGAAGAAGAAGACCACTACCATCCACCACCACCACCACTACCAACAACAACAACAATAATAATAATAATGTTGACGATGGTAATTAAAACACCAAATGAAGATCAGCTGACGAGTAAGTAAACAAAACAAAACAAAAACAACAAAGACGAGAGGCGAAGTCAGGTGCGCTAATCTTTACAATGATGACTTTATGAGGAACAAAACAAGAAATTTCATAATAAGCGACCGCGGAGTAAAAATAAAACACACACACACACACACACACACACACACACACACTGGAACAACTCGTATCTAAACAGGGGCGGACAGGTCTGGTTTAAGGTCAAGTATGTGTCTGTGTGTGTGTGTGTGTGTGTGTGTGTGTGTGTGTGTGTAGATGGGCTTCAGGGGAGGTGATGGGGCAGGATGAGGATGTGGATGAGGTGGATTAGGAGGAGGAGGAGGAGGAGAGTGGAAGGAGGAATAAGAGGAAAGAGAAAAAGAATAATAAGAAGAGGAAAGTAAAAATTATTGAAGGGAAGAAAGAAAACCAGAAGAGAAGAGAAGGAGGGAGATAAGAAGTAAAAGTTGGATGGAGGAAAGAAGAATTAGTGAAAGTTGCAGGTGGAGGAAGAAAGGAAGAGGAGAATAGAGGAGAAACAGGAGTAGGAGGAGGAAGAAGAGGAGGAGTAGAAAGGCGAAGAAGTGGTAGTAGTAATTAATAGTAGAAGGAGCAGTAGAGAAATAATAAAGAGTTAAAGACAGTAGTAGTAGTAGTAGTAGTAATAGTAGTAGTAGTTGTAGTAGTAGTTGTAGTAGCAGTAGTAAACAGTAGTTGGAAGAGTAGAAGTAGAAGGAAAGGAGCCGAAAAAGACGCAGTAGTAGTAGTAGTAGGAGGAGGAGGGGAGAAGTACTAGTAGAAGGAGGAGTGGGAGGAGGGAGGAGGAGGAAGGAGGAGGAGGGTTGGGCCGGCAGCCAGATCAAGGACAAAGACCACCAGACAGGCAGGACGTCGGGGCGCCTATCAGGTGTCTCGCGGCCATCCCTCAAAGGCGAGCATTCCAGGGGCCGAAGGAGGACATGTCGCTCGCCTTCTGGCCAGACTGTGTTACGGCCACGGACGCCTCGATGCTAAGGGCCAGTTCGACAGTCCAACGCAGTCATTGTGAGCGCCGAAACTAAACTATATTCCCTTCTTTTTATATCAACGCCAAACACTATACAGGGAATGTTCATAGTGTTTTGTGTTTGGTTGGGAAGCTTACAAACTTGCTGTACTGGACTGTAAAACTGAAGATATTGACGAGTAAACAAAAACATCGCTAAGAATTGTCGTGTCTTGAGTGCGGGTAATGGTCCTCGCTATGACGGATGGTCGGTATAAGAAATGGTAATGTTTTTGTTGTTGTTGTTGTTGCAGAGTTTCCTGGTAGTTCAAGTATTGGTAGATATTGAAATAGGTACATGTTAGTGGTTCTTGTGTTTCAGACTTTAGTGATGGTTAGCAATCGGTATGTCTATTAAAGTAGACAGATCTTAAGACTGACTGACTGATTTTTTTGATCAACTGAGCGACTGACTGAGTGAATAACTGACTGACTGACTGGATGCTAGACTGATTGAATCTTTTATCAACTGACTGACTGATTGATTGACTAACTAATTTACTGAGATAGACTGACTGACTGACTTTCTTGATCAACTGAGTGACTTAATAGTTCTTATGCTCGTATGTTTACCAATGGTTTTGATATTGAGAGATAGTGAAACAGAAAATCACAACGGTTCTTATTTTCCAGACTTCACTGATGGCAAGCAATTGTTACATATATTAAATTAAATAAACACAGTCGTCCCTCAAATAGTACGGTTTCCAATAGGTCAGTTTCGGTTTTATACGGATTGTCATAGAAGATCTTTTTATATTATTTTAAAATTTCCTGCTCACCGGGAAATTAAAAAATCCTAAAAAAAATCTTCCATGAAAATCCACATAAAACCGAAACCGGACTATTGGAAACCGTACTATTTAAGGGACGACTGTTCTTAAATTTTCAACTTCACCGATGGTTTAAACACTGACAGGTATTAGATCAGATAAAACAGTAGTCGATCTTATGTGTTAACTTCACTTTGGCTTAATTAAGTAGTGACATATATTGAATAGGATAAATGCTTGAATAAATCTCATCTCCTCAATCGTAACAAAATATCCAATTACTGAGAGAGAAAAAAGGATGTTAACAGTCCTCGTGGTATTCCTTGTGATATGATTCAAAGCACTGATTAAATGAAGGAAAAGCAAATCGTTCTTAAGGTCTGTAGTACAACTGAGGGTCTGAGCTTTGACAGAGGGTAAGTCAGAGCAATTATTCAGTCAGTAATTCTGTTGTAATGGAATTTAAATAGTGGCCCCAAAACATATAAAACAAATAGCAAATAATAATAAGATGAAAATGCTAAGAATTTATATGGTATTAAAATCTGGACTAATATTTATTTTCTACAGTATTTCCTGTTTCTGGTTTCACGACAATTCTGGACTAAAATCTAACTTTTTGGGGTAAAGTCTCATTCCCTCTTTTTCTTATATCAGAGGGTAAACTTTCTTTTTGTAGGTTTATCTCCTCTTGCCTTTGATTATAGGTTAAATTTCTATCCCTTTCAAACAGGTTAAAGTCATATTCCTTATTCTCCTTGGGGTAAACTTGAATTCCTTCTTTTCTTCATGTTCTTAAATCAGAGGGTAAACTTTCTTTTTGTAGGTTTAGCTCCTCTTGCCTTTTATCATAGGTTAAATTATTATCCCTTTCAAACAGGTTAAAGTCATATTCCTTATTCTCCTTGGGGTAAACTCTAATTCCTTTTTTTCTTCTTTTTCTTAAATCAGAGGTTAAACTTTCAGCTCCTCTTGCCTTTTATTATAGGTTAAATTCTTCTCCCTTTCATACAGGTTAAAGTCATATTCCTTATTCTCCTTGGGGCAAACTCTAGTTCCTTTTTTCTACGGGGATGTATCTTGTTCCCTTCCCAGGAGCCCCGCACGGACGACCTTTCTGCTCCCCTGCCCCGCGGCGCGTCTCCTCCCGCCGTAAACACACGTAAGTGATGATACTGCGCTGCCGGTAATTACAGCCGTCCCTCCGTTGTTTATCGTTATTACAAGGCTGCCACCGGGTGCTTGCAGGCCTTATATAAACAGTCATTAACATACATTATGCTGACGTTATGCTGTGATGCCCCGGGGTGGTGGTAGTGGGGGAGGGTATTGTTGTTTGTGGTGGAGATACAGAACGTGCTTGGGTAAAACATTCCCTTGCAAAAAGATTTTGGTCATGAAGATTTCAACGCGTCAGTGGATAGTAATCTTTTGGGTATTCACGGGAAACTTTTAACAGGTGTGTATTATCAAAAAAGAGGTAATATGGGGAATCCAGGATGGTTGTGGATGTCTTAGGAAGGAAAATTACCATTGAAAATAGAAAGGATGTCATTGTATGTGCGAAGGAGACAACGTGGCTAAGCAGAACTATCACTAAAGGTTCACGGAGATTTCAACGGACCAGTAGAGAGTGTTCTTTGGGATGGTCCAAGCACTTCCGATGGTCAACCTCTCTTCAGAGAATGTTAACTGTATATATACGAGGAAAACAACGTAGTTGGATCCAAGACGCTAGGGAAGGGGTGACCGTTCATCTCGGGGACTTCAGTGAGGCAGCAGAGAGTGATCATTGGAATGGTCAAAGCACTTCCGATGGTCAGCCGTGCCTCAGAGAATGCTAACTGTTTATAAACGAGGAAAACATCGTGGCTGGGCCCAAGAAGCTAGGGAGGGGGTAAGCGTTCTTCTCGGAGACTTCAATGAGGCAGCAGAGAGCAATCTTAAGGATGGTTCAGGAACTTCCGATGGTCAACCTCGCTTCAGAGAATGTTGATTATTTACATTGATGTAGCTAGGCCGAACAATCGTTAGGAGGGAGGGGGATAGTTTTTTCACAGAGACTTCAATGAAGCAGCAGAGCAATCTTTGGTGTGGTCAAGGCATTTCCGATGGTCAACCTTGCCTCAGAGAATGTCAACTGTATATGTATGCGAAGGAAACATTATACAGTTAGGAGGGAAGGGAAAAGTTCTTAGAGATTTTAACGGGTCAGTAGAGAGGAATCTTTGGTATACGTTTAATCGCTTCCTATTGCCTGGTTTTCCGATTTAAGAAACAAAACGTGGCTAAATAAAGACCTCACTTAAAAAAATAAAACCTTCTCAGGTGTCAATAACTCAGCAGAGAAAATCCTTTGGGATATTCTGGGCACTTCCTCTGGTCAAGGTTGCCTCACAGAGAGAACCATTCACTATGCACCAAGGAAATGCTCGGTAGAGACGTGTGCTTACTGTGAGGCGAGGCAAGATACACTGGACTTAACTTACTCAACACGTTAGCTAAGGCAGGTGTTTATATGCAGACGCACCATGAAGGAAGAATGTCATTGTGAATACTTGTAG
Organism: Eriocheir sinensis; assembly: GCF_024679095.1. Taxonomy (NCBI): domain Eukaryota; kingdom Metazoa; phylum Arthropoda; class Malacostraca; order Decapoda; family Varunidae; genus Eriocheir; species Eriocheir sinensis. The sequence continues at coordinate 10,269,922 of NC_066571.1, forward strand.
GAAATACCCAGACGAAGCGAGGATTCAAGGCAGGCGAAGCAAAAAATGAATATATAAATAAATAAATAAATAAATAAATAAATATATACATAAATAAATATAAAAAAATCAAATCAAATCAACCAATCAACCCCAAAAAGGAAAACAAGGACATTAAACGAAGAAAAGAAGAAGACGAAGAAGAAGAAGAAAAAGGAGAAAAAGCAAAAGAAGAAAAAGAAATAGGGGAAGAGTCAATCAATAAATAAAACAAAATAAAATGGACAAAACAAACAAGACAACACATAATATACGCCATAATTCACCCCACGCGTCAACCCTGCCAGGCCGAAAATGTGTGCATGCTTATGTCGGTGATTGTCGGCCAGGCGGAGGAGATCTTAGACAACACACAACAATGGGCGCGACTTACTCCACACCAGGCATGACGTAAGGCGAGGCGAGCCAACAAACAAACGCCGAACATAACTTACTCAACACGTCAGCTTCGTCAGGGCCAGAGCTTAGTGAGTCAGCGATGAGGCGGCCACGCACACGAGGAGATGGTGGTGATCCCGACAACTGTGTGAGGTCTTGGCGGAGAAAACTACACTTCCACTTCACAGCACAGAGTAACACACGAACACGGACACTGCCGATAAGCTTTCAACACCTACTCCAGTCACTATGAACGTACGGGACGGTAGTAGTTAGGGTAGTCACAGCAATAGTAGCACCTCGTTGCACCTGCGCTGTGTATGGTGACCACTGTTAAGATTTCCTCGATGTCCGTTACCGAATGCTATCCAAGACTCTCCAAGCCTGAGACAAAGGTAACAGTTGTAGTGGTAACAATAGTAGTAGTAGTGGTAGTCCCAGCAGGAGGAGGAGGAGCACCAGCAGCGCCTCGCCACATAGCCGTCCACCAGCACTGGGTACGGGGCTCGATTAATCTTCCTTCGACGTCAGCCACCGAATGCCCAAGGGAGTGAACCGCTCGCTGCCACCCCCTCCCGACCACCCGCCGCTCAAGACTCGCAGCCGCCGCGAGATCACTGGCCTGACTGCACCTGAGGGCCGTTTGGGAGGGCGTGAATGGGTGAGTGAGCCCCCACCTGCCTTGCCTGCCGGTGCGTGGAGGGTGATGCTCCGTGGCACACACACACATACACACACGTACAGACACACACACGCACGTGACCTATATGCGGCAGAGATTACCTCGACTCGGCCCACTCACTTCTGCTGCCTCTCTGCGCCCTCCCCTCACAGCGACGCCACGACACAAAGAACACGCTTTTTTCCTTTCTTCCTCTGCCGCTGCTGCATCCTCGGGGCCACGTTTGCACTAATCATCCTCGCGTGTCCCGCCGCTGCCAAGGCGAGGCCAACGCGACGCCCACGTCCGAGGCAGCTGATCGCGGTCGTGGGCACGGGGGAGACGCGAACGTTTTCAACATGCCCTTCGCACTGCCATTCTGCCTCAGCACTGTCACTTCACTTGGCCTTTCCGCGTGTCAGATCGGACTCAGAAGCTCGTGGTCTGTTTTCCAGCGGCACAGCGACTCTGCCAAGGTCGACGTTTTTCAGAGCGCGCGGCCGGAGACATCCAACACCTCCCACGTCTCGGTTTTGACTGAGGAGCCGTCCACCTGGATGGCTGGAAGCGGCGAGTCACTTCGGCGCTGCCAACCTTCGCCGGACAATTATCGTCGTCCTCACACGCACGTCTCTTGGACTCCTGCTTTACCGAGACACATGACGACGTAAGTGGCCCACAGATTGCAGGCTGAGGCTAAGAACTGCACTCGGTTTCTGTCGAGATTGTGGTGGACGAAAAACCCTGGATAAACCTGGCAACCGAAACCCTCCACCACCACCACCACCACCACCACCACCACCAGAGTCCATCCACCTACCAAGAGACCAATATCAACAAGAAGTTATGTGTCTCGCTGGAACCCTTTGTACCGAGGGACGAGGAGACCAAGACGCTGCTAACAACTTATACGCTACACTTCCTCCTCTAAGACCCCGGCACAAGCCCCAATTAGCCCCCGGCACGGTAAAAAGAGGGACAGCCTTCGAAAAACTTGGTCGACTTTATATGGTAACATCGCCCAGACCCGCGACCTCATGTACAGATGTCTGCCTTTTG
>NC_066571.1:10284558-10334558 GCF_024679095.1 Eriocheir sinensis
ACCATTACTGCTACCACTAACCGGGAGGAGGAGGAGGAGGGAAAGAATAAGAACGTTTGAAGTAAGAAATGAAGAGAAAACAACAAAACCAAAAGTAAAAATAGAAAAGGAAATGAGAAAAAAAACAGGAAATAATAATGGTGGGAACTCGGCAAGAGAAGGAGAAAAACGAACAAGGAGGAGGAGGGGAAAGAGGAGGAGGAGGAGGAGGAGGACGAGGAGCATGTGTGAAGTAAGAGGGCCGTTGCGGATGCACTCGGCGTGACAAGACAAGTAAACCGTTTGAGGCCAGGCGCTTCACGGGTCGGCACCGCTCCGGACCAACACCGGCTGCAGGAATTAACGGGGAGAACCTTGATGAACCTGAACACACGACGGCGATTTACCCAGAAGAGCCGAAGAGAGGGAGGGAAGGAGGGAGAGATGGGAGGAGGATAGGGTTAAGGACGAGGAGGAGGAGGAGAAGGAGGCTTGTAGGGAGTAGAGGAATGGAAGAGAGATGGAAGAAAAGAATTAACAAAAGATACGTAAGATTTTAATTTAGGATGCATAGGAGAAAAGAATGGAAGAATGGAAGATGAAATGGAGGGAAAAGAGAGAGATAGAAAGACTGACTGAGTAGAGATGGAGGAAGGAGTGAATAACGGATGAATGAGAGAGTAATTAGAGATGATGAAATAAAGTTAAAGAAAGAAGAGGGAAGGAGGGAAGCGAAAGATAGGAACTGACGAAAGAGAGATGGGAAAAAGAAAGAATAGAAGAATGAACGAGGGATGAAGGTAGAATGAGATGGAGGAGGAGGAGAGAAGGGAGAGAGAGAGAGGGAGGGAGAGAGAGGGAGGGAGGGAGAGGAGGAGGAAAAGGGTGGAGGAGCGGCAAGGAAATGAAGAGATTCCTAAGTTGGCGTAACCTGAGTGTGTGTGTGTATGTATGTATGTGTGTGTGTGTGTGTGTGTGTGTGTGTGTGTGTGTGTGTGTGTGTGCGCGCGTAGACAGGTGAGCTAACACAAGCTAAAACGGGTAACGGCGCTAAAAACAGGAGAACAAACAGAAAAAGCGCGGGTGAACGGGTCAACGGAGGCGGAGCGAAGACAAACAAACGCCGGAGAACGTGTGGGAACGGGAAGACAATGTTCAGCGCTGAGCCTCTGTGCTTAACTCCGTATCCTTGGACCTGAAAGACTTGTAGAGGAGCGCTATTTTGACGCTGAACGGGATGGGCTGAAGGGAAGGGAAAGGAAGAGAAAGATGGAAGGGAAATGAATGGAAGGGAAGTTGAAGGAGATGAATGGGGAAGGAAATGAAGAAAGGGAAAGGAGAGAGATGAGGAAGGGAATGGATGGAAAGGATGAGAAAGGGATAGGAAGAGAAAGATGGAAGGGAAAGGAATGGAAGGGAAGTTGAAGGAGATGAATGGGGAAGGAAATGAAGGAAGGGAAAGGAGAGAGAGATGATGGAATAGAGGGAAAGGAAGAGAAGCGAATGGAGGGAAGGGAAAGGAAGAGAAAGAAAGATGGAGGAGGAAGAAATGGAAGGAAGGGCGATGGAGGAATGGGTAAGAAAGAAATGGAGGAAAGGGGGAAGGAAAGATAAATTAGGGAAGACTGAAAGTATAAAGGAAATGACGAAATAATTTACCAGTGAAAAGAATATGAAAGAATGAAAAAACTGGTCAACTCTTGTATCAGGAAGTTGGACAAATTGCAGAAGGATACTTACAAGAAGGAAACAAAGGGATGGAGATAAAACAATGAATAGTTAGTAATATGAGAGAGACAGAAAATATTAACTAAAAAAAACACAGTAATATTTAGACTTCAGCAGCATTCAAGAAAACACACACACACACACACACACACACACACACACACACACACACACACACACACACACCTGGCGAAGGAGAACAGGTGGGCGTCAACGGCTCATACCTGTACAAGACGCGACGCCCAAAACGGTAAGAGCCAAAAAAATACAAAAAATACAAAAGAGAAAAAGAATTGAGTGAAGGAGAGAGAGAAAGAGAGAGAGAGAGAGAGAGAGAGAGAGAGAGAGAGAGAGAGAGAGAGAGAGAGAGAGAGAGAGAGAGAGAGAGAGAGAGAGAGAGAGAGAGAGAGAGAGAGAGAGAGAGAGAGAGAGAGAGAGAGAGAGAGAGAGAGAAGAAAAAGGAGAGGAAAAAAAAAACGAGAAATTAGGTTTTGCTCTATAGGGATTACATAACGGAGGAAGGGAGGAAGGGAGGGAGGGAGAAGGAGGGAGGAAAGGCCACGGAGTACAGAGGGAGGGAAAGGTAGGGAGGGAGGGAGAGGCACTAGGTTATGAGAGAAAGATGAGGGAGAGGGAGAGATAGAGGAGGCAAGGAGAGAGAGAGAGAGAGGTAGGGAAAGGGAGGAGGAAGGGGAGGTAAGGTAGATAGAAATAAAGGGAGGGAGAGAAAGAGAAGGCAAGGAGAGAGAGAGAGAGAGAGAGAGAGAGAGAGAGAGAGAGAGAGAGGTAGGGAAAGGGAGGAGGAAGGGGAGGGAAGGTAGAGAGAAAAAAGGGAGGGAAAGGGAAAGGAGAGGAAGAGGGAGAGGAGGAGACAGAGAGAGGAGGGTAAGGTAACGGGTGAGAGAGAAAGGCAGGGAAAGGGAGGAGGAGGAGGAGGGGGAGGGGGTAGGTAGAGAAATAAAGGAAGGTAGGGGGGGAGGGCAGCACCAGAGGGCAGGAGGACGGCCGCGAAGGGAAGGGAAGGACAGAAGTGAAGGACATAGCCAAGGTCAGACAGGAGGGGCGGGAAGGTCGCCAACGAGGGACGGCCGGGCAAGGCATGTGAATCTGGCCCAGACGAACCCGAACCAACCCAGCTGGCCCCCCTACCCTCCCTACCCTGCCCACCCTACCCTACCTTGCCCTGTCTCTGCCTATACCCATACCTATCTACCTGTTCAGTCTACCTCCCTTCCCCTGCCTTTTGCTCCATGTATATTTATTTTTCTGTTTTATTTCTTTGCCTAACCTCCCTACCCTCCCTACTCTGCCCACCCTACCCTACCCTGCCCTGGTCTCTGCCTATACCTATACCTATCTACCTGTTCAGTCTACCTCCCTTCCCCTGGCTTTTGCTCCAAGTATATTTATTTTTCTGTTTCATTTCTTTACCTAACCTTCCTACCCTCCCTACTCTGCCCACCCTACCCTACCCTGCCCTGTCTCTGCCTATACCCATACCTATCTACCTGTTCAGTCTACCTCCCTTCCCCTGCCTTTTGCTCCATATATATTTCTTTTTCTGTCTTATTTCTTTACCTAACCTCCCTACCCTCCCTACCCTGCCCATGCCTCCCTACCCTGCCCTGTCTCTGCCTATACCCATACCTATCTACCTGTTCAGTCTACCTCCCTTCCCCTGCCTTTTGCTCCATGTATATTTATTTTTCTGTGTCCTTTCCTTACCTAGTCTCCCTACCTCCCCACCCAGCCCATGCCTCCCTATAATTGTCCTGGTCTCTGCCTATCTATGCCTTTCTGCTTGAACTATATAGCCCTCCTCCTCTCCCCTCCCTATTGCTTCATGTCTATTCCTCGTATAGTTCTCTTTTTCTGTCTCAACTCTTTGCCTAACTTCTCTACCCATCTCTGTTTCCTCCTCTGCCACTCCCTTGGTCGTCTGTGCCTAAACATGCTTATCTCTTTGTATCATGATCTTCCTCCTCTTCACCTTCCCTTTCCTCTCTCTATATTACCCTTCTCTGCCTCAGTTCTTTGTCTCCTTTCCTTCGTACCCTTCCCCTTTCCTCCCTTCTTCCTATTTTGCCTACTTACCTAACTATATGTACAGCCTATCTCTTACCTTCCTTCCCCTCGTCATATACTTCTCTTATGTCTCAATTCTTTGCCTAATATGTCTTCTTATATCTATGTTCCCTACCTTACTTATCCTAAACTCCCCATTCCTGCCTTCTCTTCCACTCCTTCCCCTCATTTTTTTCTCCCTGACATCCGGGTAGGACACACGGCAATGGTTTCAACTTGGATAAATTCAGATTCAACACAGACATCGGTAAGAACTGGTTTACCAATAGAGTGTTGGATGAGTGGAACAGCCTCGGCAGTCATGTGGTGAGTGCCAATACGATTAATACATTCAAGATGAGGTTAGATGGATTCATGGATAGTGAGGTTAGGTGGGGTTAGGTTCACTGGAGCTGCCTTGTACAGACCCAACAGCCTCTTGCAGACTCCTTACGTTCTTATGTTCTTATGTTCTTCCTCTCAATCCCTCATACTCTTTCTTCGTCCTTGTCTCTATCCCCTTTCCTACCTATCTCCATTCCTTTCTTACCCTGCTCTCCTAACCCATGCCTTCCTTTATATCAGCTGGTTTGCCCATTCCCTTTCCCATAACTCTCTTTCCTCCCTTACAGTCAACCCCTATACTCCGTTCCTTGCTTCCATATCCTTCCTTTACCTAACCCTTAACTCTCTGCCTATCTACTCAACTCTGCACTTCCCTTCCCCTCCCTTTCCCTTCCCATGTAGGCCTCCCCACATAATAAACGTCATTCCCCCCTCCCACATCAGTCTGTTCCCCCTTCCCCTTCCCTCTCCTTCCCGAAGCCTACTATCCCCCCCCTCTCCCCCCCCCCCTCTTTGGGTACGAATTCCTATGGCTGTATTGTGATATGATTAGTGAGGAGAAAAGTTGTTGAGCCTATTATTAAATGCTGCGGCGGGCTATTATTTATGTTATGGTGGTACGCTCTCTCTCTCTCTCTCTCTCTCTCTCTCTCTCTGTCGAGAGGTAAGCGCGTTTATTGAGCCAGAGGAGATCACACACACACACACACACACACACACACACACACACACACACCTTTAATCAGATCCATCACCTTTGTTTCAAGTCTTTCGTCGCCTACCAATAACTCCAAGCAGCAATTATCTCAACCTTGTAACCAATTGCCGAAGTTAATGAGACCACGACCAGGGAAGGAAAAAATATATTAAGTAGTGTTGGTACAGGTAATGGTGGTGGTGGTGGTGGTGGTGGGTGGTGGTGATGGTGGTGGTGGGTATGCAAGGGGGGGGGGGGGGAGGGCAGGCTAACGGGATGTTGCCTTGCCGGGTCTGGTCACTGGGGGTCAACACACGCACACACGCACGCACATACACGCACAGACATAGATATACACACACACATACGTACATACAGACAGACAGATATAAAGAAAGAATGAAAGTTTAATGCCCACAGTTACACACACACACACACACACACGACCTCCCGATAAAAGTGGACGCTACACACACACACACACACATACACACACACACACACACAGTCCTCAGGTGTCCTTATAAAGATAATTCCCGCACGAAGCCAGAAATATATCGCAAGGAGGAACAAGTTAAATGTGCGACTTGCGACATTAAAAGAAAATAAAGAGAAAAGAAAGGAAAGAAAAATGGAGACTATAATTAAGAGGAGATTTGGATATGCACGCGAGGAGAGAAAATGATAATGATATTTTCGACTTTTTCTTTCTTTTCTTTCATTCTTTCATTCTTTTTCTTTATCTCCTTCTTTCTCTCTCTCTCTTTCTTCCTTTCATATTCGTTTTCTTCTTTTTTTCTTTCTTTCCATCTTAAGTTAGTTAAATAGTGATGGAGTTAGTTAGTTAGATAGTTAGTTATTTGGTTACTTAAATAGATAGATTTTTTATTAGTTTGAAATTTAGAGGAGTGAAAAAGTGAGTGAGTGAATGAGGTAGATAATTAGTTAGATATATAATTAATTAGTTGGTAAAATACATATCCTTTTGAAGGGTTAAGTTCATATACGAAATATTTTAAGGTTTGAATAAGGAAAAAAATAAATAAACGATTAAATGATGATAAAATAATATAAAGGAAAAGGTGAAATCATATGCATACACACACACACACACACACACACACACACACACACACACACACACACACACACACACACACACACACACACAAGAATATGCAAATGAGAAAGCCATCGACTGGAGGCAAAAAGGTCAACATACGCATTATAATCACGCACACACGCACACGCACACGCACACACACACGCACATACACACACACACACACACACACACACACACACCATATACGTGTGAGCAAACGGCAAGAGTGAGAGTGAACGAACGATTGATTAATTCCGTGTGTGTGTTTGTGTGTGTGTGTGTGTGAGAGAGAGAGAGAGAGAGAGAGAGAGAGAGAGAGAGAGAGAGAGAGAGAGAGAGAGAGAGAGAGAGAGAGAGAGAGAGAGAGAGAGAGAGAGAGAGAGAGAGAGAGAGAGAGAGAGAGAGAGAGAGAGAGAGAGAGAGAGAGAGAGAGAGAAACTTTTAAGATTCACGACAGGAAGCTTCGTGGCGCCTCCTTAAGTATTTGTGATGGAGGAGGAGGAAGAGGAAGAGGAAGAGGAGGAGGAGGAGGAGGAGGAGGAGGAAGAGAGTGAATAGAGAGGGAAGTTGCTAATGTTAGTTCCAATGTCTTTGTTGTTGTTATTGTTGTTGTTATTGTTGTTGTTGCTGTTGTTTTGTTTAGTTGTTAATTTTTCGTTTTTTTTTTTTCTCATTGCCTTATATGGGATTAACAGCTTTATTCCTCCTCCTTCTTCTCCTCCTCCTCCTCCTCCTTCTCTCCCTTCTTCAAGGTTCCTAAGATACATGATTTTTTGGAGGAAGGAAGAGAAAGAAGAAGGAGGTAAGAAGGAAGGAGAAGAAGAAGGAGAAGGAGATGGAGAAGAAGGAGGAGGAGGAGGAGGAGGAGGAGGAGGAGGCTGATAAGTTGAAGAAGGAAGATGATGTTGAGGAGGAGTAAGAAGACGAAGAAGAAGAAGAAGAAGAAGAAGAAGAAGAAGAAGAAGAAGAAAAAGAAGAAGAAGAAGAAAAAAGAAGAAGAAGAAGAAAAGAAGGAGGAGAGTGGCAATACTTCACAGGCTTCACACGCCCAGGTCCTTAAAGATAATCATAAGCAATCATAATGGAAGGCGCTTTAAACCTCGCTCGCAACTTTAACACGGACGGATGCTGCAGGAGATGAACGAGGGGGAGGAGGAACAATCTCAGGTGGGTGTTCTCACAAGCTTCCCTCTCTCACATCAACGTATTTCCAAAGGCCAAAAAGATCAGTCGGGTTCTAATGAGTGGTGTTTTAGGTTCACGGTACAGAAGAAAGGTCAGACTATACTACCAGGGTCATAAAACTACTCCTGGAAATGCCCAAGACTCCTACGAAAGCCTTGTGAAATACGTGTGCTTGGGCGCCGAAATGGTCAGGAATACGGCCATTAGACTCCACCTCTGTGTTAATGAATATACAAACGGACGCTACACGCCTTTAAGTTGTGTAAATAAACATAAATCATCATCATCATCCTCATCCTCATCAGTCACTATGGGGCAAGGGTGGTCAGCGTTACAAGTGGTCAAGTTGTGGATGCCGTGTCCTGGAGGGGCCGGGTTCGAGTCCCACCAGTCCCTCAGTCATCGCCGAGTGGCCTAAGACTACCCACATGCTGTCCTGAAGACCACCTATCAACCCGGACTTCAGCGAAACTCAAGAACATCAAGTGGAGCTCCGGGGGGGGCGTGCATGAGTCAAGCAAGAATGGCGCCACTATAAAACACTTACCCGCGACACTAACGGGCTGGGGCCAATCAACAGGCTCCATCAAGAGAGTCTACTGGTGCCATGGGTCGAACGTAAAAGAAAAATGATAATACTGAGTTGTAAAGGCCTTTCCTAACGTTCTCCACATCTCTCTCTCTCTCTCTCTCTCTCTCTCTCTCTCTCTCTCTCTCTCTACCACTCTCACTTTGCCTGATGTCTTTTTTATACAGTAAGGGAGGCAGCTCAAGGGCAAAACAACAAAAAACAGCAACAAAAAGGGTCACTAGTGTATTCCATGGTGCTTCGGTAACTGTCTTTGTGTGTATGACGGAATGCACCAGGGTAGAAAGAAGGAACAGAAGAGGAGGAGAAGGAGGGGAGAGAGGGCTTCCTTCGGCCACACCAGCCCATGATAAACACAGACGGACGCATGAATGTCTAAGCAGCCCCGCCAGTGGTACGTACAAGGTGTGTGTGTTCATTAAGTTAAGGCCTCGCGCTGTAAATCACGCACGCCTCGGCCTAACAAGACGAACAGTTCCGCCGCAGACGAGCCGACCAACGCCCTCCTAAACGCTAATAGGAAAAAGGATAGAGAAAGAAAGAAAGACAGTTCCACCGCAGACGAGCCGACCAACGCCCTCCTAAACGCTAATAGGAAAAAGGATAGAGAAGGAAAGAAAGAAACACCTAACTTAACCTAGCCAAACCGCGCCAAGAAAAGCATAATATTAAAATAGAGAGAAAGAGAGAACAGATTAAAAAGACGAACAGTTCCGCCGCAGACGAGCCGACCAACGCCCTCCTAAACGCTAATAGGAAAATGGATAGAAAGAAAGAAATGAGCACCTAACTTAACTAGCTAAACCACTCCTGGAAAAAAATAATGGTGAAATGAATAAAGAGAGAAAGAAAGAACGAACAGATTAACAAGACGAACAGTTCCGCCGCAGACTTGCCAAACCTAGCCTGTCAAAAACGTTAATAGTAAATGAATAGAGTGAGAGAGTGAGGGAGAGAGAGAGAGAGAGAGAAATATGCAAACTAACCTAACCAAGCCACGCCCAGTAAAATATGATAGCAAAATGATTATAGAAACGAAGAAATATTATAACCCAGCCTAACCCCCCCCCACACAACAAAACTAAATAATAATCATAAAATAAGCCTTTCCCTTCCTACTACCTGAGTTAATTCTTATTGGTGAACGCTGGGAAAGGTTAAATCTTATTGGTGGACGCTGATTAAGGTTACGTCTTATTGGTTAAATCGTATTACTGGATGTTGTCTTCCATCCTTTAATAGAACACACACACACACACACACACACACACACACACACACACACACACACACACACACACACACACACACACACACAGAGCCCAGTTAGTACCAGCTTCAGCGTCACAGGAAAACCAATCTATCTTTCTTTCTATCTATCTATCACCTACCCTCTCTCTCTTGCCTTCTCTCAATGCATCCACAGTCCTTTCACAACAATAACACACGCAAGGACAAAGACAGCGGGATACCAGCTTCAGTATTAAGACGAAACCAAAATTATCTATCTGTCTATGTATCTTTCTATCTACCACCCAACCTCTCTCTCTTGCCTTCTCTCAATGCATCCACAGTCCTTTCAAAACAATAACACACGCAAGGACAAAGACAGCGGGTATACAAAAAAGTCTGTATCTATCTATGTATCTTTCTCTCTACCACCCAGCCTCTCTCTCTTGCCTTCTCTCTATGCATTCACCGGTCCTCTTACAACAATAACACACGCAAGGACAAAGACAGCGGGTATACCAAAAAGTCTGTATCTATCTATGTATCTCTCTACCTACCACCTTCTATCTGCGCATCCAACGCCCTTATTCAACAACACACACAAAGACACAGAGAGACAGAGAGACAGCGAGTTCCAGCTTCAGTGACACGTAAAAAAATAAGTTATCTCTCTCTGTCTGCGTAACTCTCTTCCCAGCGTTGCTAAATTGTCGTACTCTGGACATTGCATTTTTTATTTTTAGGCTCCAAGACTGTCGTAACCACACAGATAACGGTAGAATATTAAAGTTATCGTTAAAACTGTTGACTATTGATGGTTTTCGTTCTTTTTCGCTAGAGTTATCGGTAAGAAACTACGGAAATGCAGTGTGATGAGTACGATAGTTTGGCAGCGCTGTATCTGCCTCGTAACCTCTCTCTTGCGTTCCCCCTGTTTCGATCCCCTTCCTCTATCTCTTTCTCCACCCCCCTTCTCTACCTCTCTCTCTCTCCACCCCCTTTCTCCACCTCTCTCTCTCTCTCCACCCCCCTTCCTCTAACTCTCTCTCTCTCCACCCCCTTTCTCTACCTCTCTCTCTCTCTGTCTCTCTAAACCCTTTTCCTTACGTCTCCACTCCGTCTATTCCTCTCCTAGTGTAACGGATCCAGCGGGCATAAACAACAACAACACAAAGGGAGACAGAGACAGAGAGTTCCAGCGTCAGTGTCAAGGCGAACCAAGCAGTCACAAGCCACACTCACACACACACACACACACACACACACACACACACACTCACACACACGCACGAGACGAGAGGCGACAGACAGACAACCTTGACCGAGTGAGAGCAATGAACTCCACGGAGCCAGAAATCCCACTCCTGCCCGGCATCATAACGAGGAGGAGGAGGAGGAGGAGGAGGAAGAGGAGAAGAGTATTTTAAAACATTTCGTCGGCCAAGTTCACATATTTCACAAGGCTTTCGTATAAGTTGTGGGCATTTCCAGGAGTAGTTTTATGACCCTGGTGGTAGTTTGACCCTTCCTCTGTACCGTGAACCTAAAAAAACACTTATTAGAGCCCGATTGATCCCCTCTTTGACCTTCAGAAATAGTTGATGTGAGAAGCGAAGGTGTCTTTTAATACCGACCTAATGATATACCAGAATAACACGGAGTATCAGTAGGAGGAAGAGGAGGAGGAGTAGTAATAGAAGGAGAAGGAGAGGAGGAGAAGGAGAAGGAGGAGGAGAAGAGACTAATGGTATACCAGAATAAGACGAAGTAACAATAGGAGAAAGAGGAGGAGAAGGAGTAAAAGAAGGAGAAGGAGAGGAGGAGGAGAAGGAGAGGAGAAGGAGGAGGAGAGAACATTAATAATGTTTGTTAACGAAGGTGTGTATGAAAGGTAAATGTTTAAGTAAGGTAGGTTGGTTTCTAGGTAGGTAGGTATGCAGTTAGGTAGTCAAGGTAAGGTTAGGTATGGTAATGTTAGGTTAGGTAAGGTAAGGTAAGGTGAGGTGAGGTTAGGTAAGGGTAAGGTAAGGTAAGGTGGGGTTAGGTTAGGTAAGGTAAGGTAAGGTAAGGTTAGGTTAGGTTAGGTAAGGTAAGGTAAGGTAAGGTAAGGTAAGGTAAGGTTAGGTACGGTAAGGTTAGGTATGGTAAGGTAAGGTAAGGTTAGGTAATGTTAGGTTAGGTAAGGTAAGGTAAGGTTAGTTAAGGTAAGGATAGGTAAGGTAAGGTAAGGTTAGGTTAGGTTTGTAGTAGGGCAACGTAAGGAAGTGTAAGGTAAGGTAAGGTAAGGTTAGGTAATGTTAGGTTAGGTAAGGTAAGGTAAGGTTAGGTAAGGTAAGGTAAGGTTAGGTAAGGTTAGGTAAGGTAAGGTTAGGTAAGGTTAGGTAAGGTTAGGTTAGGTTTGTAGTACGGTAACGTAAGGAAGTGTAAGGTAAGGTAAGGTAAAGTAAGGTTAAATAATGTAAGGTTAGGTAAAATAAGGTAATGTAGGGTTAGGTAAGTAATTAGGAAGGTAGTTAGCTAGGTAAGGTAAGGTAAAGTAAGGTAAAATAAAGTAAAGTAAAGCAAATAGGTAGGCAAGTGAGTCTAGATTGAAAGTAAGGTAAGGCAAGGTAAGGTAAAATAAAGTAATGTAGAGTTAGGCAAGTAGGAAGGTCAGTAGGTAGGTAAGTGACTCTAGATTGAAAGTAAGGTAAGGCAAGGGAAGGTAAAATAAAGTAATGTAGAGTTTGGCAAGTAGGTAAGCAAGTGACTCTAGATTGAAAGTACGGTAAGGCAAGGGAAGGTTAAATAAAGTAATGTAGAGTTTGGCAAGTAGGTAAGCAAGTGAGTCTAGATTTAAAGCAAGATGATAGGGAGGATAACGTAACATAAGAAGGTGTACGGAGGTATGGAGGAAAAGGGAGAGAGAAAGGAGGGGAGGAGGAGGGGAGGGGGGAGGAAAGGAGGAAGGTAAGGGGTGAGGGGTGTAGGGTGCGAAGGGGGGAGGAAAAACAAGTTTGGAGAGAAGAGGGAGAGAAGGGCGAGGGCGGGATGGGAGAAGGGAGGAAAGGTGGGAGAACACAGGAGGCCGAGAGAGAGAGAGAGAGAGAGAGAGAGAGAGAGAGAGAGAGAGACGAGGGAGACGGATACATAACTTTTTCCTTGGTCTCTCTCTCTCTCTCTCTCTCTCTCTCTCTCTCTCTCTCCCCGGTAGCCCGAAGCAATAGTAGGCATGATAAAGTGAGACAGAGAGGGAGGGAGGAAGGAGGAGGAAGGAGGAGGAGGAGAGAGAGAGAGGGAGAGGGAGGGAGGGAGAGAGGGAGAGGGAGAGAGAGAGAGAGAGAGAGAGAGAGAAGTTTATGGTAAAGGGAGCCGTGATAAACAAACGAGAGAGAGAGAGAGAGAGAGAGAGAGAGAGAGAGAGAGAGAGAGAGAGAGAGAGAGAGAGAGAGAGAGAGAGAGAGAGAGAGAGAGAGAGAGAGATCAACATAAACAATCATAAAAAATAACTGAACAGGCGAGAAATCAGAACCAGACACAAAGAAAGAAATAAAGAAAATAAATAAAAGAATACATAAATTTATTGAAAGAAAGAAACAAAGAAAGGGAGGAAGGAGTAGAGGTCAGAGAGTACAAACTGTAGTAATAGTAGTAGTAGTAGTAGTAGTAGTAGTAGTAGTAGTGGAGTTAGAAGAAGAAGAGGAAGAAAATAAAAAAATAGAAGAAAAAGGAGAAAAAGAAAGAAAAAGAAAGAAAAAAAGGGAAAAGAGGAGGAAAAAAGAAGAAAATGAAAGAAAAAATGAAAAGTGGAGAAAAAGGAGAAAAAGAAGAAACAGGAGTAGAAGGAATAGAAAGAATGAACACAACAACAACAACAACAACAACAACAACAACAACAACAACAACAACAATAATAATAATAATAATAATAATAACAATAATAATAATAATAATAATAATAATAATAATAATAATAATAATAATACCAATAACCTCATCTCCCCTTCTCCCTTCTCCCCAGCCTTGATATATGGGGAGATTAAGACGTGACGGAGCCTTGAAGGGGAGGATCACAGCGCCCCAGTAAATACCAGCTGTCCTCCTCCTCCTCCTCCTCCTCCTCCTGCTGTTGTTTGTTCTTCCTTTGTGTTCCTTTGTGTTCCTCCTCCTCTTCTTTTTCTTCCTCCTCCTCTCGGTAAGAAAGCCACGTGGGGTGCTGTATATCCTTCCTCTTCCCCCCCCCCCCTCTTCCCTTCCTCCTCTTCTCTTCTTCCTCTTCCTTTTCTTCTTCCTATGTTCTTTACTTCTCCTTTGTTTCTCCTTCTCTCTCTTTCCATTATATTTTGTCCATTTTCTTTATCTCCCCTTTTTCTTCTCATTTCTCTTCAGTGTCTTTTTTTATTTATTTTCTTCTCTATATCTTATTATTTTCCTCTTTTTCTTCTTCCCATTTCACTTCTCTTTGTTTTACGCACACACACACACACACACACACACACACACACACACACACACACACACACACACACGTCTACCTGCATCCTTTAGGTAATTAGAAGCATCATCATCATCATCAGCATCACCTCGTTAGAAGCTCACCTGGAAAGAGAGGAAAGTATGGTTAGTGTTGTTTTCATTGTTATTATTGTTATTGTTATTATTGTTATTATTATTATTATTATTATTATTGTTGTTGTTGTTGTTGTTGTTGTTGTTGTTGTTGTTGTTGTTGTTGTTGTTGTTGTTGTCTTCGTTCTTTCTACCATTATTCCTGTTTTTCTTCTTCTTGTTCTTTCTTTCTTTCTTTTTCTTTTTTGTTTTCTTTTTCTTTTTTTATTCTTTTTCTTTTTCTTCTTCTTTTACCAACACCACTCCTCCTCCTCCTCCTCCTCCTCCTCCTACTACTACTACTACTACTACTACTACTACTACTACTACCACTACTAAAGCGTGACGTGACAATAGGTAACGGCAGGTAACAAGCGTGAAAACATATCAAAACAGCGTGACATGGACCTTTTCCTCCTCCTCCTCCTCCTCCTCCTCCTCCTCCTCCTCCTCTTCCCTTCACCCCTCGTTACCTCGCTCTATCACCCATTCTAATGATATAGTTTTTCCTCCTCCCGCATTTCCTCCTTCCTCTTTTGCCTTCCCTCCTCCTCCTCCTCCTCCTCCTCCTCCTCTTCCTCTTCTTCTTCCTGCTCCCCTTGTTTTCGCTGTTGTTTCTGATTTTCCTCTTTTTTTCTCTTTTCTTCTTTTCCTTATCCTATGTTGCTTCATCCTCTTCATTCTCTTCTTCACCTCCTCATTTTCTCTTCTTCCTCTTCCTCTTTAATATTCTCTTTCTCCTCCTCAGTATCCTTTTACACTGTTCATTTGGACCTCTTTCTCCTTTCTTTTCTTCTTCTTCTTCTTCCTCCTCCTCCTTGTATAATTAACCAACCACACAATGCAATATTATTCATCTCGTAAACATCAACATAATATCTTCAGGATGCCTTCACAAATCAGACACGGTAATTACCCTCCACCCACAACCCAAAAAAATATGAGGTAATAATTATGATAAGCAGACAGCGCGCGAAGTACCCAAGTTAAAATTTGTAAGCTTGAAATCCAAATACGAAAAGGGTTGTAAATCGGTCTAATCATTCTGCTTTTCTACTTCCTCCTCCTCCTCCTCCTCCTCTTCGCTTTCTTTTTCTCCTTCTTCTTTTTTTCCTTCTATTATTCTGTATCTTTTTTTCTCCTTCCTTCTATTTCTTCTCCTCCTTCAAATAAGAAAAAGTTAATAAAAATTGGTGTCTTCATTTTCCTTTTGTTTACCTCCTCCTCTTTTTCCTCTTCCTCCTTCTTCTCTCTTCCCCTCTATTATTCTGTATCTTTTCTCTCCATCCTTCTATTTCTTCTCCTTTTCCAAATACGAAAAGGTTAGTAAAAATTGGGCTTCTCATTCTCTTTTTGTACCTCCCTCTCCTCCTTCTCCTTCTTCTCCTCCTCCCTTCTTCTTTTCCTCCTTCTTCTCTTTCAACCTAATTATTCTGCATATCTTCCTTCTTCCTTCTAATTATCCTCTACTTTTCCACCTTTTCCTCCTCTTCCCCTCCTCTTTCTTCTTCTCTTTCCTTCGGTTATTCTACATCTCCTCCTCCTCCTCCTCTTCCTTTCTTCTATTTCTTCTCCTCCACCACATATGAGAAGGTTAATATAAATTGGCCGTTATTTAATGAGCGTGTAATCTACCTGTATCTCACGCGTGCACCTGGATCGTAATTGAGGTGAGTTGGCACGCTGGTAATGCATTAACTTGATGGAGGAGAGTAAAGATATGGAACAGGTAACATAATGAAGTAGACGAGAGTAAGTTACCTGGAAATCACTCTAAGACACCTGGATTAAAATATTGGTGAGTTTACACGATATTAAGCGCATGAAGTGATGGAAAAGACATGATAAATAAGAGAGTAAAGAGATGAAACAGGTAACATGATATTGAACCTGGAAGTCGTTCTCCACACACACGGATTATTATGGAAGCGAGTTTGCACGGTACTGAGCTTATTAATGTGATGAAGACGAGTGGAGAGATGAAAAACATGATTAACAAGACGCAAGCATAATGGAGCAGCCCTCTCACACACCTTGACGAAAATGGAGGTAAGTTTCCACGGAATTTAGTGCAATAAGGTGAAGGAGAAAGGTAGAGAGTAAGAGAATAAGATGAGGAAGGTAAGTTACATGATGAACAAGATACAACTAATAATTTACCTGTAAGTCACGCTCTCCGGCACACCTTCATTGAAATACAGGTTAGTTTCCACGGTGTTTAGTGAGATGATATAATGGAGAAGGGTAAATAAATGTAGAAAACTTGGTAAATAAAGATAAGTAAGGTGAGGGAGGTAACATAGTGAACGATACAGCTTATAATTTACCTGTAAGTCACGCTCTCTCACACACCTTGATTGATATACAGGTGAGTCTCCACGGAGTTTAGTGCAATAAGGTGATGGAGAAAGGTAAGGAGATGAAGGTAAAATAATATGACGGTAAGTAACACGATTAACAAGATAAAAACAATAACCTACCTGTAAGTCACGCCCTCGCACACCTTGATTGAAATAGATTTGAGTTTCCACGAAATTCAGCGCATTGAAATCATGAAGAAAGGTACAGAGATGAAGGTAAAAGATAACAAAATAAGATGAGGAAGGAAAGTAACACGATTAACAAGATACAACTAATAATTTACCTGTAAGTCACGCTCTCTCTCACACACACCTTGATTGAAATGAAAGTGAGATTTACACACGCGATTTAGTGCATTCTCGTGATGATCCGAAGAGCGCGTGGGCCCGGCTGATGCAAGCTTAATCTCCTGCCCGTACAAGGAGTGAGGGTGTGGGAGTGATTGAGGAGTTTTGTTGTCTGGAGGCTCAAAGGAAAAAAAAATATATGAGTTTTGAAATATACGAGTGAGTTTGTGTTGTATTTTCTTGGTTTAACTTTTCCCTTTCATATTTTTTTTTTGGTATTGATCATTTTTGTTTTGTTTTGTTTTGTATAAGAGAATTGCAAAGAAAACTAAAATATATGAGTTTTGAAATAAAGGATTAAGTTTGTGTGCATTTTCTTTGTTTAACTTTTCCCTTTCATCTATTTTTTATTGATATTAACTTTTGTTTTGTTTTGTATAAGAAAATTGCAAAGAAAACTAAAATATATGAGTTTTGAAATAATGGATTAAGTTTGTGTTGCATTTTCTTTGTTTAACTTTTCCCTTTCCTCCTTTTTTTTGGGAGGGGATTGATATTAACTTTTTATTGTCTAGGAAGATCGCAAAGTAAAATTAGTTGGTTATTTTTCTTGTTTGGAGGCTTGAAGATAAAAATATGAGTTTTGAAATATATGAGAGAATTTGTTGGAGGTAATGTTTTGTTCATGTTTTTTTGTTGTTATTCATATTAACTTTTATTTTTTTTTTTTGTCTTTAGGTAAATTGCAAAGTAGATAATTTTTGTTAGTTTTGTTGTGTTAGGCTTGAGGGAAAAAATATATGAGTTTTGAAATATACGAATGAGTTTGTGTTGCATTTTCTTGATCATTATCTATTATTATCATTATTATTATTATCATTATTATTATTATTACTCTTATTATCATCATTATTGTTATTATTAGTCCCATCATCACCACCATTCCAAGATGATTCAAACAACACTATAATAAGTCTCGTGTTCACTCACCGTCAAATTCGCAAAGTCAGAATTCACCACAATTATGAAAAGTGCGAAACCGTAACGTCATTTTCTGCGTCACGCTCGTCTTTCAGCATTACGTGACGGGGCGCCTTTATTTTTTGCCTTTGTGTTTCAAGTGTTCCTTAATCCGCCTTAATTTGTTGGTCTGCGAGGCGCTGTGTTGCGTCGAGACATTCATTCATTGCGCTGCGTAACTCAAGATTGCGTTACAGCAGATGTGTGAGGGGGGAGGGGGGATGTGTGTTTGGGGGTAGGAGGGGGTATGAGTGTGTGGGGGGGGATTGGGTGGGTAGGGGGGGAAGTGTGTGTGTGTGTGTGTGTGTGTGTGTGTGTGTGTGTGTGTGTATGGTCCACACCCCCACCTACATACACACCTTTAACACCTGCCTTGACCACTCCACACACATACACACACCTGTACAAACAAACTTACGCACACACACATACATGCAGGAAGAAAGGGGAGCCAATACAAGGGGTCATCAACAGGGGGGTAATCACTTCCATAAAATAAACATGGCAACAATAACGATGAAATAAAGATGTTAGTTGAAAAAGTGAACATTAGCAAAGAAAATATGATGGGTTCACATAATTAAAAAAAAATATTCCTTACTTTTTAGCTAGCTTTAGTAGTTGTAGGAGCAGGGTGCCGACCGATCTCTTAAGGGGGGCATCCTCTCTCTCTCTCTCTCTCTCTCTCTCTCTCTCTCTCTCTCTCTCTCTCTCTCTCTCTCTCTCTCTCTCTCTCTCTCTCTCTCTCTCTCTCTCTCTCTCTCTGTGTGTGTGTGTGTGTGTGTGTGTGTGTGTGTGTGTGTGTGTGTGTGTGTGTGTGTGTGTGTGTGTGTGTGTGTGTGTGTGTGTGTGTGTGTGTGTGTGTGTGTGTGTAAGAGGAATTCGCGGCTTCCATTCATCCTTGTAAATAAAGCCATAAAGTCGAATCTATAACTGTTTTTCTGGGTGTGTTTTTTTCCTTGGTGTTTTTTTTTTTTTAAGGGTTTAAATTCCACACACCGTCCACGATTCCGACTCCTCAAATCAGTCACGCGAAGAAAGAAAAGTGGAACACACACACACACACACACACACACACACACACACACACACACACACACACACACTAAAACACAGTAATTAACATCTATTATTGCGATTAACCTAACAGGGAAGCGAAGGACAAGGAAGAAAAGGAGGGGGATGATGATGACGAAGGAGGAGGAGGAGGAGGAGGAGGAGAGGGGATTTACCTTGAAGTTCCCCTCATCTCCTTCCCCTAATCCCTTACCAAACACCTTGACTCCTCTCCCCCTCCTTATTCTTCCTCTCCCTTCCCACCTCTAATGATACTCTAATTACAAACTTAATGAGGGATAATTTTGAGGTGCGAACAATGAGCAGGTGTGACTGGGGAAGGGTGAAAGGGATGTGGAGGTGAAGGGGGAGATGTAGAATGAGTCTAGGATGAAGTATGTGAGGTTATGAAGAGAGAGATTAGAAGGAGACGAAATATTACCTTACACAAATTTTAGGTCCTGGTCTATATATCATTTTATTGAAGTCAAAAGCAAAAATGAATCTCAGAATTAAACGAAAGAAAAAAAAGAGAAGTGTAGGTATTTCTAAGTATAAGTGACTAGGTGTGTAAGGGGGAGAGATGTGATGAGAGAGGGCTATAAAGTGGATCATAGAGTGCTTGTACATGGAAGATCGAGATTGGGATGGTGTGTACTAAAGTGTAGCGAGAGTGTGTTGTTCTATAAGTGACCGGGTGTAAGGGGGAGATATGTAATGAGAGAGGGATATAAATTGGATGATAAAGAGTGCTTGTACAAGGAAGATCGAGATTGGGATGCTGTGTACTTAAGTGTAGCGAGAGTGTAGTTTTATAAGTGACCGGGTGTAAGGGGGAGATATGTAATGAGAGAGGGATATAAATTGGATGATAAAGAGTGCTTGTACAAGGAAGATCGAGATTGGGATGGTGTGTACTTAAGTGTAGCGAGAGTGTGTTGTTCTATAAGTGACCGGGTGTAAGGGGGAGATATGTCATGAGAGAGGGGTATGAACTGGATGATATAGAGAGCTTGTACAGGGAAGATCGAGATGGGATGCTGTGTACTTAAGTATAGCGAGTATCTAGGCCTGATTGGGTGAAAAAAAAGAGGGTATAAAACAAAACAAAAATGAAAAATGGTGTTTGCAGAAGTAAGCTTGAGATGAAATGCCGTGAAATGAAGTGTTGTGAAGTGTCAATGCGTGTCTGGGTGTAGGTTAGTGCAAGGAAGATCGAGATGAGATGCTGGATGTAGTGAAGTATCGTGACGTACAGGCGTGTCTAGGAGCACAGGTATTAGTGTTAGCGGTTACCTGCGTCTCCCAGTTTGTTACCTTGCCAGCGCCGAGCACGTAATGATCGGCGTGGCTTCCTTGCCGCGCTAAACGCTTCCCTGTTGGCGGTGCTTTGTGGCGGAATAGCCTTGAGTTTCCTTCCTGTGCGGGGTCACGGCGGGGAGGAAGGAAGAGAGAGTGGAGGAGGAGGTGGAGGGAAACTAGGTGGAGGTGGAAGAAGAGGAGATGGAGGAGGAGGAGGAAAGGAATGGATGTGGAGGGATTGTACTGCATCATTTTCATTTTAAGTTTCGTTGGTATTAGTATTAGTATTAGTGGTAGTAGTAGTAGTAGTAGTAGTAGTAGTAGTAGTAGTAGTAGTAAAGGGTGGAGTAGGAGGAGGAAGAGGAGGAGGAGGAGAGAGAACACAATGCCAAGGAAGAGAGAAAGAGAGAGAGAAAGAGTCAAGGAGGAAATCACGGAGGAAAAAAAAAGTACGAGACCAAGGAGATGGAGGGAAGGAGAGAAAAAGGAGGAGGTGAGGCGAGGAGGAGAGAAAGGTGACGGAAGGGTGTGGCGGCCTGGCTGGAGGAGGAGGAGGAGGAGGAGGAGGAGGAGGAGGAAGAGGAGGAGGAGGAGGAGGAGGAGGAGGAGGAGGAGGAGGAGGAGGAGGAGGAGGAGGAGGAGGAGGAGGAAGAGGAGGAGGGAAGTCTGGTTCATTATCTCTCCCTATTCTTATCTTCCCCGACACACACACACACACACACACACACACACACACACACACACACACACGATGCAGCGAATTCCAGCCTGAAACCTTACCACTGTAACCTCTGTAGCAGCTGCCCTTTCTCTCTCTCTCTCTCTCTCTCTCTCTCTCTCTCTCTCTCTCTCTCTCTCTCTCTCTCTCTCTCTCTCTCTCTCTCTCCCCCCCCCCCCCGTACTTCCCTTCTATCTACCCTCATCTTACCTCCTATTCCTCTCTTATCTCTCTCCCTCTCTCCCTCCCTTCCTCCCTCCTTCCCTCTTCCCTCCTTTCTCTCTCACTAACGCAACACGGTCTCCAAATATGTACAAATTGCGTGGCTTTTACCTCTCTCTCTCTCTCTCTCTCTCTCTCTCTCTCTCATACTCACTCACACACACACACACACACACACACACACACTAACACTTATAGATAAAGTTAATTAATACTTGACAAACTAAATTAGTCTTCATTCTCTAATTACCACGTTTCACCTCAATCGCCTTCGTCATCTACTTCAAAATTTCTTACGAGGATTGTAATTATGTATTTTTTTCACTTCCTGATCCATCTCGGCACTAAATACTTGCGTGTGTGTGTGTGTGTGTGTGTGTGTGTGTGTGTGTGTGTTATCTAGGTTAATATTCATGTGTTAAGTGTTCGTCTTTTCCCTGACCTTAAAAGCACAAGCATAGTTTTAATGATAATGAATACGATTAGGCTTTTATATTCTTGGATTGCTTTATAAACTGTTTGTTAGTATAATTATCTCTTCTCTCCTTCCTTCTCTTCTCTCTTCTTCGTTCTGTTTTATTTCCATCAAGCAACTTTATATGTTTTCCTTCTCCTCCTTCTCTTTCTTTCTCTGTTTTTTTCTACTGTTTGTCATTTTCTTTTTTAACTTCAATCATCGTTTTCTGCGTTTCTCACTTCTTCTATCCTCTTCTTCCTATCTTCTTTCCCATTTTCTTTCTTTTTCTCAGTATCATCTCTAACTATCCTCTTCCTCCTTCTCCTCCACTTCCCTAATCTGTACTACAATTACTCCCTCTCATCTCTAATTCCTCTCCCTACCCACATCTTCCTCATCTCTTATCTTCTCCCTCCACCTAACCTCCCCACCACCACCACTACCAACACTATCCTTTTCCTCCCTCTCCCTCTCCTCTTCCCCTCTCTACCGAACCTCCATCACCATCAGCGTCCCTCCAAGTCTCCTCGTCCGGGCATCAGACCAGTACCAACTGTCACACAAGAGCAATGATCCATGTATGTGCCCTGAGAGAAAGCTAATCCACTCTGAATCTTCCACCTGCTGCTGCTACTGGTGGTGTTGGAGATTGTGGTGGTTGTGGTGAAGGTGTAGGTTGGGGTGGTGACTGATAATTCTTTTTTTTTAATTTCATACTCAGTAAATCATTCTTATTGTTAACTTTTATGTGTAGTTGAATAAGGAATGTGTGGGCAACCTAAACCTGTTGAACCTAATTGTCTTTATCTCTATCTAACTCTTTGGTGGTTAACGTGATGGCAAGGAGGAGGAACTTAACCGAATTTCACCTTACTCGACCTTTTAATTCTAGCCAAAAGTGATCTCACCTAAACTCACCTTACCTTTGCCAACCCAACCTAACCTAACCTAACCTCTCCTTACTTCTTTTAACCTCATTTTACCTTACCTTACCTTTCCCACCCGACCTAACCTCACCTCCCCTCCCCTTACCTCCTATAACCTCACCTTACCTTACCTTACCTTTCCCAACCCAACCTAACCTCACCTCCCCTCCCCTTACCTCCTATAACCTCACCTTACCTTACCTTACCTTTGCCAACCCAACCTAACCTAACCTCTCCTTACTTCTTTTAACCTCATTTTACCTTACCTTACCTTTCCCAACCCAACCTAACCTCACCTCCCCTTACCTCCTATAACCTCACCTTACCTTACCTTACCTTACCTTGCCTTTCCCAACCCAACCTAACCTAACCTCTCCTTACTTCTTTTAACCTCATTTTACCTTACCTTACCTTTCCCAACCTAACCTAACCTCACCTTCCCTCCCCTTAGTACCTCCTCACGTAGCCTCACCTTATCTCACCTTAATTGCCGACCATTACTCCTTATCACCAGGTATATATAAGACGTTCCTTTGTCAAGCCTTTTTATACATGTCAGTTTAAAGAAGAGGGAAGAAGTGAAACGAGGAGAGAAAGAAAGGAAGAGAAGGAAGCAAAAAAAGACTTGTAATGAGAAGAAGAATGACTAGAAGACGCTATTAAACCCACACAACAGCTGCTAAACACCCCGGCGACAGTTGCTGACCCGAGGGCGAAAAAAAAAAGGGAAAAAATAATATAAAAAGAAGATAATTTTGCTCTTAAGGAATGAGAGTAAAAAATGGCAAGATAAAAAATAGCTTAATTATTGAGAGAGAGAGAGAGAGAGAGAGAGAGAGAGAGAGAGAGAGAGAGAGAGAGAGAGAGAGAGAGAGAGAGAGTGTAAAGAAAAAACAACGCAAAGAGAGAGAATAAAGAAATAAAGAAAACAAAGGAAAAATGAGAGAAAAAAACAGGATCAACAGGCATGCATGAGAATCCAACACCATGACTGATAACCTTATAGAGAATCGAATCCTGTCCACTCCCTTCCTTCTGACGCAACTAGACAGAAAAAAAAGACAGACATAAAAACGAAAGCTAAAATTAACGAACAGATTGAAGAGGATTAAACCGGAGAGACAAGAAAATGAGCAATGTAAAGAATTCGAACCTGATCCCTCTTGGAACTAATCTTTTAAGAGCGTGTTGTGATTCTCTTAAAGGAAACTTGTCGAGGAATGAAAGACGAACCTGAAGATGAAAAACATTAAACATAAGGTACGAGATAATTAGCAATGTAAGGAATTCGAAGTTCATCTCCCTTGGAACTAATCTTTTAAGAGCGTGTTGTGATTCTCTCAATTAAAGGAGACGTCGTAAAATTAAAGAGGAAATTGAAGATTGAAAACACAAACATAAGAAACGATATAATTTGCAATGTCAAGAATTCGAACTTGATTTCCCTTTTAATTTGAAGCGAGTGTTTATTGTGATTCTCTTAAAGGAAACTTGTAAAATTAAAGAGGAAACTGAAGATGAAAAACACAAACGTAAGAGACGATAAAATTACCAAGGCGAAGGGTGCGTGGAGACATGATCGAGGTTTATAAATGGATGAAGGGCTTTAATAAGGGGGATATTCATAAGGTTTTGTTGGTAAGAGAACCGGGTAGGACACGAAGTAATGGGTTTAAACTGGATAAATTCAGATTCAACAGGGACATAGGCAAAAATTGGTTAACATAGGAACATAAGAACGTAAGGGGTCTGCGAGAGACCAGTTGGCCTATACAAGGCAGCTCCTGTACACTCAACCCCACCTTACCTCACCATCCATGACTTTATCTAACCTCTTCTTGAATGTATCTACGGTGTTGGCTCCCACAACATGGGCCCCAAGCCTGTTCCATTCGTCCACCACTCTATTGGTGAACCAATTCTTGCCTATGTCTTTGTTAAATCTGAATTTGTCTAACTTAAAACCATTAACAACGTGGTGGATGAGTGGAATAGGCTTAGCAGTCACGTGGTGAGTGTCAATACAATTGTCACATTAAAAAATAGATTAGATAAATTCATGGACAGCGATATTAGGTGGGGTTAGACACACGGGAGCTTAGGTTCAAAGGAGCTGCCTCGTACAGGCCTATCGGCCTCTTGCAAACTCCTACGTCCTTATGTTCTTATGTCCAAAAAGAACGATAAGAAAAAAAGGCAAAACAAAATTCACAACGCCAACGAGCCAAAGAGAATATAACCCCAATTCCCCTCTTGAACCTAACCTCTACAAGCGTCATCAGTGTCTTCAGGTGACTCGAGAATCAAACTAAAGAAGAAACCGAAGGAGAAAGAAAAGAAAACACAAAACAAAGACAGAAAACACCGACAAGCCGAGGAGAATCTAACCCCAATTCCCCCTTTGAACCTAACCTCAACAAGCGTCATCTACGTCTTCGAGAACTAAACTAAAGAAGAAACCGAAGGAGAAAGAGAAGAAAACACAAAACAAAGACAGAAAACAACAACAAGTCAAGGAGAATCTAACCCCAATTTCCCCTTTGAACCTAACCTGAGCAAGTGTTATCAATGTCTTCAGGTAACTCGACCGGCTGAAGGCTTTACGGCGCTGGCTATCTAACGAGGCGGCGCTGCGGTGTGTGGGGGTCGTGAAGGCTGACGAGGAGCGGGTTGGCGAGGGCAGCGACCTTGGCCGTGCTGGACAAATAGAAGGAAAAGTGTAAAGCAGGAGATAGGACAAGCAGTAAGGTGGAGGAGGAGGAGGAGGAGGAGGAGCAAGTGATGTTGTTAATGATATGTATACCAGTCTCTCTCTCTCTCTCTCTCTCTCTCTCTCTCTCTCTCTCTCTCTCTCTCTCTCTCTCTCTCTCTCTCTCTCTCTCTCTCTCCGGTTTAGCATTCAGACAAACAAAGAACAACTGACTTTTTCTTTCAATATTCTCTCTTTTCCTCTTTCCTTCTTTCTTTCTATCTTTCTCTCTCTCTCTCCCACTACCACCACTTCATCGATACGGAGACACGCACAGAGGCAACGCGCACCGTCCTTACTCTCTTCCTCCATTAAGTATGCATAAACCATTAACACCAAACCCATGACAAAAGATTTCGCCCCTTACCTCTCCCCTTATAAAACATCGCTCCACCTCTCCACCTCTCTTTTGCCCACTCCTCTATATACTCATTTATAAGGGCATTGATTAGCGGACTTCTTTATTCTTCTCAATTAATTTCTTTACCCTTGAGCTGCTTCCCTTATTGTTAAAAAAAAGTATATCTCGGCTCCCGCGCGGAACATGGTAATTAGAACGTCAAAATGAGTGGTATAATCTATGTTAATGAGGCTGCTTTAAGTACCCAAGATATGAAGAATAGCTAATAGACGCAGGTATGATAATAGTTGTTGTAGTAGTAGTAGTAGTAGTAGTAGTAGTAGTAGTGGTAGTTGTTGTTGCTAAGTGGATCTTGAAGGTATAAAAGGAAAAGGTATGATGTAGTTTTGAATATCTTGAAGACTAAAAGGGTATAATCGGAGGAGGAGGAGGAGGAGGAGGAGGAGGAGAACAAGGATGGGAATGAGGAACCTGTAGTAGTAGTAGTAGTAGTAGTAGTAGTAGTAGTAGTAGTAGTAGTAGTACCTTTAAAACAACACAACGACAACAACAAAACAAATAGAAGGTATGTGTGTGTGTGTGTGTGTGTGTGTGTGTGTGTGTGTGTGTGTGTGTGTGTGTGTGTGTGTGTGTGTGCGCGCGTCATCACCTGGACACCAACAAAGGAACTAACTAGGCTCAAGAATGTGCAGGTGAAAGGCGACAGGTGCGGAGACAGGTGGCTGCTCTAACCTGCTCCTGCCCTCCCCTTCCCTCCCCTGCCCCTCTCCTTCCCCCTGCCCTCTCTCTATCCTTCCTTGCCCATGCTTGTAACCTAACCTGCCCTTACCTTTAACCTTATCCTTGCTCCTTCCCCTT
The DNA here is from genome assembly GCF_024679095.1 of Eriocheir sinensis. Classification (NCBI taxonomy): domain Eukaryota; kingdom Metazoa; phylum Arthropoda; class Malacostraca; order Decapoda; family Varunidae; genus Eriocheir; species Eriocheir sinensis. The sequence continues at coordinate 10,310,385 of NC_066571.1, forward strand.
ACCTTTAATCTTACCTTATTTCCCTTGCCCTAACCTACCCCTTGCCCTCTGTCTTCTGAACCTACCTTGGTCTGCCTCTCTCCCACGCTTTGTCCTATCCGACCCTTGCCCTTGTGTGTGCTCCTGCCTTGCCCTCTTCCCTGTTCCTGCCCTTGACTTCCTTGCCCTTACCCTTACTCTTGCCCCCACCCTATCCTACCTCTTGCCCCTGTCCTGCCTTGCCCTTGCCTCTGTTCCCTGCCAATGTCCTGTCTTGTACCTGTCCTTGTCCGTCACACGCTTAGAAAATACACACAGACAGACATCTACCATCTACCCACCACCTGTTCGACCAAGTAACTGACCGACCAACCGACCGAAGAGATCAGTCACCTACCCGACAACAAATCGACCAACGAACAAACCGACCAACCAACAACCGACTGATCAGCAAACCGACCAGCCGACTTACCATTCCAGTCAACCAGTTCAGTAGTCATGCACTTGTTCGACTAACTTGCTAACCGACCAACCGACCAGCTGACCATCACATCGACCAGGGCAGATGAATCGTACCCTGTTTTTTTTCTCTTCTAATTCTTTTGTTCGTCTCTTTTATATAGTGTAATAATTTTTCGCTATTTTTTCCTGCTCGTTTTACATTTTTTTCTGCTATTCTTCCTCTTTATTAATTTTCAGCTTTACTTGAAATGTCGTTGCTTTCTACTTTATATGTTGATTCAATTACTATTTTTTTTTTTTCGTTTCAACTTATTTCACTCTCATTCTTAAGTTTATTTTTCTCTTTTTTTCTTTCATTTCATGTTTCATCAGACGCATCAATTTCTTTATTTTTTTCTACTTTATTATTTAGTTCTTCTGCTTTCCTCCTCCGTCACTATTCTTGTATTGCCTTTTTCTAATTCCCAGTGTTCCTTTTCCTCTTTCATTTACGTTCCCTTCTTTCTTTTCTTTACATATTTCTCTCCCTTTCAATACATGGTCTATCAATACTCTCTTAGTTTTCAATTCGCCCTGTCATTACTTGGTCTTTCAATACTCCTTTGGTCATTTCTCATATCTTAACACATTATCTCTTTTCCAACACTCCGTCTGACGCAACACATTTCAGGCTGAGGCAGGAAGGAGGAGGAGGCGGCGGGGAAGGAGACGCAGCTTAGGTAATATGCTGACACGTTCTTGCCACCCATAGAGAGGTGTCTGCGGGGCTTCGCGAGAGCCTATTTGTGTACCTTTATTAGACTGCAAGGCCGCGCAGGACCCCGACCAACTACACGTTTAAGGCCGGGTTCTAGCAGTATCATTACCATTATAATGTATAAGTGTCCAGTTCCATAATTTGATGATAAATCGTAATGTGTAATATATGGTTTTGAAATTTCATCTTTCTTTAAACTTTCTATCAAGAGAAAAATGTCTTTTTTTATTATTTTCATATTTTTAGTAATTTTTTAAAAATGCTCTTTATCTATTTTTTTCAAAAAATATGCAAAAATATTTAACTTAAAAAGACATTTTTCTCTTGATAGAAAGTTTAAAGAAAGATGAAATTTCAAAATTTATCATTAGTCAGAGAAGTGAATGGCGTGATGGGTAGTGTGTGAGAGGCAATGGGGAGAGTGCAAGTTACCGTTTCTTCTCCTCCACACTAATATCAAAATGCAAAGTTGGGGGCATACGCTATAGCTCCACGTGGCCTTAGTGCTCATCTCCGTAGCATAACCCCTTGAGCATTTGGTGGGTGACATCCGTCATTACGTCAAATCTTTCTTTAACAATATCCTTCCCTTTTCATACTATTATCCTGTCTCCTTATATCCAGTCTTTCTTAAACGCTATACTATCCTTCCTTTCATACTATTCTCCTCTCTTCTTACGTCCAATCTTTCTTTAACAATATCCTTCCCTTTCACACAATCATCCTCTCGCCTCACGTCCATTCTCTCTTACCTAAGCAACCCTTCCCTTTCTCTACGTCCATTCTCCCTCCCGCCCGGCAGAGAATAGTGACCAGCGACAGTTTTCTAGGCGTGTTTATCCTCCCGTGTTATAATGAAGAGGCGAGCCGCGGCGCCTGACAACACACCGCCCCCAGGAGCGCCAAACAAGGGCACAGCGAGGAGGAGAGGGCGGGAAAAAACGGTACCTGAGGAGACGACCAGGTGGGCGGGGCAAGGACAAAGGTGTGTGGGGAGGGAGATGGGGAGATGAGAATGGGATGGGGAGGGAGAGGGAGAGGGAGAGGATGAGGGAGAATAAGAGAGAGAGAGAGAGAGAGAGAGAGAGAGAGAGAGAGAGAGAGAGAGAGAGAGAATAAAGAGATGGGGATAGGAATATTTACACAAAGAAAAGTAAAATAAAATATATATATACACACTCGGCATTACTACTAAATGTAAAATAAAAACAAGCAAAAGATTGAAAAAAACAGGGCATTCTCAAGATTCACAATAATAATAATAATAATAATAATAATAATAATAATAATAATAATAATAAGAAGAAGAAGAAGAAGAAGAAGAAGAAAAAGGAAAAGAAGAAGAATCAGAAGAAGAACAAGAGAAAGAAAAATAAGAAAAGAAAAAAACTATAACAAAAATAACAATGATGAACACAATAACACTATTATCTCGTCTTCACTAACAACATAAGAAAAAAACAAACAAACAAACAACAACAACAACAACGAGGAGGCGAGAGCGTCCACCGGAACAGAGAGACAGAATTTACGGGCAACCAAAACACATGAACTTGGCCGAGAAGGAGAAACTGTAATTATACGGACCGTGAGCTGCGGCCGTCCCCCCCCCCCCCCCCGACCCCCACCCCTTAAGTGAATCCAGGACGAGGTGGAGGAGGAGGAGGAGGAGGAGGAAGATAAGTGGGAGGAGGGAGAACAGTAATAAGAAGAGTTAGGGAAGATGTGAAGAGGATAGACAGGATGAAAATGAAGGAGAGGAGAAAGAAGAAGAAAAAGAAGGAGGATAAGAAAGATTGAAAACAAAGAAAAGGAGAAAGAAGGAAAACAAGAAGAAAGAGGAAGAGGGTAAGATATGTAAGAAGAGCAGAGAAAAGAGAGGAAAAAGAAAGAGGAGGAGGAAGAGGAAGAGGATAAGTTAAAGAGGCGAAGAGGAAAGAAAGGAGGAAAATGAAGAAGAGGAAGAGGAGGAGGGTAAGATATGTAAGAAGAGCAGAGAAAAGAGAGGAAAAAGAAAAGAGGAGGAAGAGGAAGCAAGTTTAAGAAGAGGTGCAGAGGAAAGAAAGGAGGAAAATGAAGAAGAGGAAGAGGAGGAGGGTAAGATACGTAAGAAGACAAGAGAAAAGAGAGGAAAAAGAAAAGAGAGGAAGAGGAAGCAAATTTAAGAAGAGGTGCAGAGGAAAGAAAGGAGGAAAATGAAGAAGAGGAAGAGGAGGAGGGTAAGTTAAGTAAAAGGTGGAGAGGAAAGAGAAAGAGGAAGAGAAGAAAGAGAAGAAGAAGAAGAAAAGGAATCGGGGAGCAAATTTATTAAAGAGGAGGAAGAGAAGAATAAGTTTGGAAATGAGAACAGGAGAAAGAGAAGAGGAGGAGGAGGAGGAGGAGGAGGAGGAAGAGGCTGCAAAAAAATATATTGGACTCTGATTCTGCATTGAAAAAGAAAATGGTGGTGGTGGTGGTGGTGGTGGTGGTGGTGGTGATGGTGGTGGTGCAAGGACGGGCAAGGTCAGAGGCTGGTGGTGGTGATGGTGGTGCGCTCTCTCTCTCTCTCTCTCTCTCTCTCTCTCTCTCTCTCTAACGTCTTTTCCTGTCGGTTTATTTACGGGAAAAAGTGTGTGTGTGTGTGTGTGTGTGTGTGTGTGTGTGTGTGTGTGTGTGTGTGTGTGTGTGTGTGTGTACGTTAGACAGGATTGGAGGTCTGGTTGGAGCATAAAATGGAGGATGTTGAGTAGAGGAGGAGGAGGAGGAGGAGGAGGAAAGACAGATGGAAGAAGAGGGACAGAGGAGAGAAGAGAGAGGTAAGGCAGAGGAGGAGGAGGAAGAGAAGGAGAAGAAAGAGATGATGGAGGAGAGAGAAGAAAGGTAAGAGGAGGAGGAGGAGGAGGAGGGAGAACGAGTTAGTGACGTGAAGGTAGAGAGAGGGAGAGGGAGGGAGGACGAGATGCTGGGAGGAGGAGGAGGAGAAGGAGGAGGAGGATGCTTGCCCTTCCTCCTCCTCCTCCTCCTCCTCGTTGGACTTTCAGGGGTCATTGCCTCTGGCGGGACAGCTCCTGCAGATCCTCCTCCTCCTCCTCCTCCTTCTGTACCTCCTACTTATCATAATTTTCTCTTCCCCGCCTCATTTTTCTCTTTTCTTCCCTTCGTTATTTTTTCCTACTATTATTTTCTTATTTTTTTATTATTTTCTTTCCTCCTCCAACTCCTCCTCCTCCTCCTCTTTCTCCTTCTCCTCTATCTCCACCTCCTCTTCCTCTTTCTCCCTCTCCTCCTCCTTCTTCTCCTCTTCCTCCTCCTCCTCCTCCATATTTTGTTCACTGTTGCTTCTGGCCCTCACAAAAGCCTCCGAACACACACACACACACACACACACACACACACACACACACACACACACACACATGATAACAAGCAACGTGATGAAGGCCAGTGAAGCGTGTGATGAAGAAGAGGAAGAGGAAGAGGAGGAGGAGGAGGAGGAGGAAGAGAGGAGAGGTTATTAAAAAGTGTAAATTTATTGGCATCAAGACAGGAAGAAAAAAAAGTAAAATAAAAAGGAGAGAGGAAGGAAGGAAGGAAGGAAAGAAGGAAGGAAGGAGGGAAGGGAGGAAGGAAGGAGGGAAGGAAGGAAGGAAGGAAGGAAGGGAGGAAGGAAAGGATGGAAGGAAGGAAGGAAGGAAGGAAGGAAAGGAACAAGGAAGGAAGGAAAGGAAGGAAGGAAGGGAGGAAAGGAAGGAAGAAAGGAAAGAATCAAGGAAGGAAGGAAGGAAGGAAGGAAGGAAAGAAGAAAGGAAGGAGGGAAGGAAGGAAGGAAGGAAGGAAGGAAGGAAGGAAGGAAAGAAACAAGGAAGGAAGGAAAGGAAGGAAGGAAGGAAGGAAGGAAGGAAGGAAGGAAGGAAGGAAGGAAGGAAAGAAAGGAAGGAAAGAATGAAGGAGGAAAAAATAAGAAACAAGAAATAAGAATAGAATATAAAAAAAAGGAAAAAAACAAGATAAAATAATGAACTGAGGGAAGATAAGGCAGGAGGAGGAGGAAGAGGAGGAGGAAACATGGAAACATGGAAACGCAGGCAACAGAAAGCCTATTGGCTCATTACGAGGTTGCCCGCTTTGGTGATTTAATCTGCTCGACAGCCTGGGGCCTGGGGAGCAGATGAAAGCACCTCGACATTGAGGAGCAGATGAAAGCGCCTCGATATTGAGGAGCAGATGAAAGCAACTCAATATTCAGTTTACTCCCGACGCAGCGAAGTGACGGTCGATTCTATATTTGAAGGAGTTGATAGTATTCGCATTTACTACTTCTGAAGGAAGATTGTTCCAGTGACGGATGACTCGGTTTGAAAAGAAACTCCTTCCGATGTCTGTGTTACATCGACTAGACTGAATGGGTAAACCGTTATTTCTAGTTCTTAGGTTGGTTTGCAATTCAAAGAAATTGGAGTAATCGACGTTATTGAATTTTTTTAGATACTTGAAGACTTGAATCATATCTCCTCGTAGGCGTCTTTTCTCCAATGTAAAGAGATTGAGTCGCTTGAGTCGTTCCTCGTACGGTTGAGCCCTTAAGGTTGGTATCATTTTCGTGGCGCGTCGTTGAATCCTTTCCAGTAAATCAATGTCCTTTCTGTAATTAGGAGACCAGAACTGTACTGCATACTCGAGGTGCGGTCTTACCATGGAATTATACAAGGATAGCATCACGTCTGGCGTTTTACACTCGAAGTTCCTCGCTATGAACCCGAGCATAGTGTTGGCTTTGTTGTATGCTTTTTACAGTGATTCGCGTGTTTCAGGTCACTGCTGATAGTGACTCCAAGATCCTTTTCCTCCTGCATCGCTTGCAGAGGTCTCCCATTCATGATGTATGTGTGTTTACTATTTCTGGACCCAATGTGCATGACTTTGCATTTGTCAACATTAAAGGACATTTGCCATTTTTCCGACCATTCGATAATGTGATTGAGGTCTTTCTGAATGATTTCGCAGTCGGTCTTTGTGAGGGCCTTTCCCCCCACCTTAGTGTCATCAGCAAATTTCGATATTGTGGATTTCAGTCCTGATTCGAGGTCGTTGATATATATGATGAAGAGAATGGGTCCCAGCACTGACCCTTGAGGCACTCCACTAGTGACTGGAAGCCAATCGGAAGGCTGTCCGTTGAGTAGTACTCGTTGTTTTCTGTCGGTGAGCCAATCTCTTATCCACGCGATCAGATTGGCTCCAATGCCCGCCGAGTGCAGTTTTTTAAGGAGTCTCTCGTGCGGTACCTTGTCGAAGGCTTTCTGAAAGTCCAGGTATATAACATCACTGGGGATGTGGGCATCCCAGTTCTTATATATACCTTGGAAGAAGTCTAATAAATTCGTTAGGCAGGAGCGCTTGTTTCTGAAGCCATGCTGGGTGTCGGAGATTACATTATTGTCTTCTAGAAACTTAACAAGTTTGTCTCTAATAATCTTTTCGAGTATTTTTCCTGCCACTGATGTCAAACTTATGGGCCTGTAGTTTAATGCAACGCTTTTGTCTCCTTTTTTGAAAATTGGTGTTACGTTCGCCATCTTCCAGTCTTCCGGGACCTTTTTCAATTGAACAGACTGGTTGAATATGTTAGTGAGTGGCTGAAGTATTTGTTGTTTAAGCTCTTTTAATAACCGCGGGGACAAACCGTCAGGTCCTGTTGACTTGTTCGTGTCGAGTTTATCCAAATACTCTTTCACTTCTTGGTCGCATATTGAGTCAATTTTCAGGGCGTGATTCCCTCGGCGGGTCAGGGTTCTCAGGCATGGTTTCGATGTTCTCGACTGTGAATACGGATGCGAAGTTACTGTTGAGGATTCTGGCCATCTGTTTACTGTCCTGAGTTGCAGCTCCAGTCTCGTCTGTCAGGGGACCAATATTGGATTTTACTTTCTTTTTCGATCTGATGTATGTGAAGAATTTTTTTGAGTTTGTCTTGATGTCACGCGCTATTTGTTTTTCGTAGTTGCGTTTACTACTCCGAATAAGGGTGCGACAAGCTCTGAGGCTGTTGTGGTACTGAGTACGGGCTTCGGCCGTGTCATTCTCTTTCATTAGGTTATAATTCCTTTTTTTTAAGTTTACCGCCCTTTTTATTTCTCTGGTCATCCACGGTGGATCTACGGCACCATTTACTCGCCTGGGTTTCGTCGGCACTGTAGCCTTTTCTACTCCCAAAAGCTTATCTTTGAAGTTGTTCCACACGTTGTCGATTGTATTGTCGGTTAGGTGAAGTTGGTCCCAGGTCGCGGAGGGAAGCAGCTCACGGGCTAGGTTGAAATTTGCTTTTTTGTAGTCTGGTATCACTGACGGATTGTCTACGAGTTTGTGACTTATGTTGACATTGAAACGGATTAAGTGGTGATCGCAACCGTTCATTTTTTCACCAACTTCACAGTCGCGAATGAGGTCGGGGTCGCTTACTAATACCAGATCCAGCAGATTGTTTTCTCTTGTTGGTTGAGTTACAACTTGAGTGAGGAACGAATCCTCCACCATTTCTATAAGCCTGTTACCCTCTTGATCTCCAGGAGGAGAGGAGGAAGGAGGCGTAAGAACATAAGAACGTAAGGAGTCTGCAAGAGGCCGGTTAGCCCATACAAGGCAGCTCCTGTAAGCCTAACCCCACCTAACCTCGCTATCCTGAATTTATCCAACCTCTTCTTGAATGTATCTATGGTATTGGCACCCACAACATGACTGCCAAGCCTGTTCCACTCATCCACCACTCTATTGGTAAGCCATTTCTTGCCTGTCTTTATTGAATCTGAATTTATCTAGCTTAAAACCGTTGCTAAGTGTCGTACCTGGTTCTTTTACAACCATCACCCTATTGACATCCCCCGTATTAAAGCCCTTCATCCATTTATAAGCCTCGATCAGGTCCCCTCGCAATCTTCGCCTTTCCAGAGAGTGTAGATTTAAATGCTTCAGTCTGTTCTCATACGGCAAGTTTCTCACCCCCTGAATCATCTTTGTCCGCTAGGTGGAAGAGGAAGAAGAGGAAGAGGAGGAAGAAGAGGAAGAGGAAGAAGAGGAGGAGGAAGATGAAGAAGAAATGTAATATTAACTCTGACATATTTCTTGTTAAACTCCCCATGCCTGTCTGTCATTGTAGCTTTTTATCTTTGTCTGTCTGTCTGTCTGTCTGTCTATCTATCTACCTATCTATCTATCTGTCTATTCGTTTGGCTGCATCACTAAGTTATTCTCTGTTCTTTTGTTTCTCTTTGTTTTTTTTTGTGTGTGTGATTGAACCTTTCATAAGCCTATCTCACACCACATTCTGACTCCTCCCTTCCTGCTCCTCCTCCTCTTCCTCTTCCTCGTCCTCCTCCTCCTCCTCCCCAGCATCACTTTTAACAAACCATCTCTGACCGAAAGGCGCGTGAGATAAGACTGAGAGAGAGAGAGAGAGAGAGAGAGAGAGAGAGAGAGAGAGAGAGAGAGAGAGAGAGAGAGAGAGAGAGAGAGAGAGAGAGAGAGAGAGAGAGGGGGAGCGTGTGTGTGTGTGTGTGTGTGTGTGTGTGTGTGTGTGGGCTCTCCCGACACACACACACACACACACACACACACACACACACACACACACACACACACATCACAGGCAAACAAAGTAATACAAATGACAAAACAAACAAGCACACAAATAGAATGTCTTAAAGTCTCTCTCTCTCTCTCTCTCATCTATATATGGCGATGTCTCTTATTTATACCCATTTGAGTGTGTGTGTGCGTGTGTGTGTGTGTGTGTGTGTGTTTTATCTGTTTGTCTCGTTCTCTCTGTCTATGAGTGGTTCCATATTTGTCTATCTATCTGTTTGTTTGTTTGTTTGTACGTATGTCTGTCTCTATGTACGTCTGTTCTAGGTCGTGGAATCTGTGTGCGTGTGTGTGTGTGTGTGTGTGTGTGTGTGTGTGTGTGTGTGAGTTCCTATGCTTCACTTCTTTTTTTCTTTCCTTCTTCCTTCCATTCCTTTTCTTCCTTACTCCTTCATGTTTCCTCTTCCTCTTCCTCTTCCTCCTCCTCCTCCTCCTCCTCCTCTGTCCTTCCTAGTTTCATCTTCTTTGTTTGTTCCTTTTTCCTATTTTTGTTTGTTTTCCTTCTATCTCTTTTGCTTACTTTTCTTATCCTTGTTTATTTGTTTGCCTTCCATATCGCTTCGTCTTCTCTGTTTACTAATTTCTTATCTTTGTTTATTTTCCTTCTTATCTTAATTTGTTTGCTCTTTTGGCTGCTTCGTCCGCGTCTGTTTGCAGGTTATCGGGGTGTCAATCGCTTCCTGTTTGCTTGTGAGGTTTGTGTTTTCCTCCTGGTCTGTTTGTCTCGCTATCTGTCTGAGTCTGAGTCCGTCTGTACTATGGGCCTGTTATCTTCGTCCTCTTCTTCCTCCTCTTGTGGTTCTTTATTTGTTCTTGTTCTTCTTTCTTGTTCTCGTTCTTGTTCTTCTTCGTCTTCTTTCCTTCTTTCTTTCTTTCCCTCATTCTTTCCTTATCATCTGTTTCTTCTTCTCTTTCTCCTTTCTTTCATTTCCATTCTTTCCTTCTTCTTCTTCATCTTGTTTCTTCTTCTTCTTCTTCTTCTTCTTTAGGTCTGCTCTTTAACATGGACGACACACACACACACACACACACACACACACACACACACACACACACACACACACACACACACACACACATAACCCCACTCCCACCTCCCCACAACCCCCCTCCCTCCTACCTACCCCCCCCCCCACCCCCCACACACTTGCTAACTTACTTATACTTTCTCTTGAAGGAAAATAAGAGTTTAAAAAGATCACGTAACAGGGCGTGATGAGAAACCATGAACGCGGATCAGGTAATTGGGTTTGGTGTCGTCTTCCTCCTCCTCCTCCTCCTCCTCCTCCTCCCCTTGCTCCTCCTCCTTTCACACTCATCTCCCTTTCGCTTGTTGAGGTTAGCGTGAGCAAGGCAGCGACATATCACCTTCCACCTTGGACTCAGAAGCGGCAGGTAATTCTAACAGGTAACTTTTTTTTTTTTTACCTGTGTTTTTGTGTTTTGTTATTTTTTCCGTGTTTTTTTCGGGGTTATTTTGTGTGTTTTGTTTGTGTGTGTGTGGGGGGGCCTTGTGGTGGTGGTGGTGGTGGTGTTTGTGGTAGTAGTATAAGTAGTAGTAGTAGTAGTAGTGGTGGTAGTAGTAGTAGTAGTAGTAGTAGTAGACATGAATATACAAAGAGGAGGAGGGGGAAGATAAAGAAAGATAAAAAGGAGAAAAAATTGTGAATAACGATGAAGAAAAACAAAACAAGAAAAAAAGATAAAGAACAAAACAATAAAAAAGAAGAAAGAGAAAGAAAGAAAGAAGGAAAGAGAGAAAGATAAAAATAAAAATAAAATAAAGAAAGAGAGAGGGAGACGGATGAGAGAGAAAGAAAGAAAGACGTAAAGAAAGAGAAATAAAAAATGAAGGAAAGAGAGATAAAGAAAATAAAGAAAGAGAGAGGGAGACGGATGAGAGAGAAAGAAAGAAAGAAGTAAAGAAAGATAAATAAAAAAGGAAAGAGATAAAGAAAATAAAGAAAGAGAGAGGGAGACGGATGAGAGAGAAAGAAAGAAAGAAGTAAAGAAAGAGAAAGAAAGAAAGAAGGAAAGGGAGAAAAAAGAGTTAATGAAAAAAAGGGAGAGAAGAAGCCTTAAGTACAAACCAGCTCGCCAAGGCCTTCCGTTGACCTAGTACACCTGGGCGAGGGCCGTGAGCTGCCTCAGGTGGGCCGCCGGGCGAACATACCTGCGGAGGGGAGAAGAGGTGGCATTAATAGACGCGTTACCTGCGCGGGGGTGCGAATCAGGGGCCGGGGAGACAGGTGTGTTGAAAGGGGTGATGATGGGGTGGATAGGGGAGGTTTTTTTTTTGTTTGTTTGTTTGTTGATTGTTTTTTTGTTTTGTTTTTGTCGTGGTTATTTTTTTTCTTTTTTCTTTATTTCCCTTTTCCTTGTTTTTTTCTATTTCTTGGTTTCTAAATGTGTGACTTTTTAAGCTGTTTTACCACTTTTCTTCCTTCTCTCCCTTTCTTTTTTTTTTAATTTCTTTCATTCTTAATATGTAGCTTTTTTATTTATTTCCCTTTTAAAAACTTTTTTCTTCTTTTCGTCTTTCTTTTATTCTTCCTCTCCATTGTTTCCTTCCTTTCCTCCTACCTTCCCTTTTTCCTCTCCATTCTCTGTTTTTTTTCTTTCCTTCCCTTCTCCCTCCCCATTCTCTGTTTCCTTCCTTCCTTTCTTCCATCTTACTTTTCTTCCTTCAATCCTTCCTTGCTCTTATCCTTTCTTCCTTCCTTCCTTCCTCTCCCTCTCTCTTTATTACGTGATGAAATTTTTGTAAACTATAATTAAGAGGAAAACCTGAATGTGTGTGTGTGTGTGTGTGTGTGTGTGTGTGTGTGTGTGTGTGTGTGTGTGTGTCCTTCCTTCTCTCTCCTTAGGTCATGAGCCCGGGGGAGGAGGAGAGGAGGAGGAGGAGGAGGAGGAGGTGTGGCTTGTCAGTGAGGGAGGGAATGTGTCTTTGACCTTTGAGAGAGAGAGAGAGAGAGAGAGAGAGAGAGAGAGAGAGGAGAGGAGAGGAGAGGAGAGGAGAGCGAGCGAGCGAGTAAGAGAGAGAGAGAGAGAGAGAGAGAGAGAGAGAGAGAGAGAGAGAGAGAGAGAGAGAAATATTGTGGTGGCCTCTGTAAGGAATTTTGCATGGTCAGTGTCTGTCTGTCTGCGTGTGTGTATGTGTATGTGTATGTGTGTGTGTGTGTGTGTGTGCGCGCAACGGCTCCCTACATACACTAGTTCCGGGTCGGGCCGTGGGGCTGCCAACCGAGACTCTAAGCTATTAAGGAAAAAAATATTAAAAAAGTAAAGAGGAGGAGGAGGAGGAGGAGGAGGAAGAAGGGGGGGGGGAAGAGGAGGAGCAAGGCTTATACAAACAGAAGACAAGCGTTACCTCCTCCTCCTCCTCCTCCTACTACTACTACTACTACTACTACTACTACTACTTAAGATATTCAGAAAAACATTACTAACGGTCTCGCCCTCTGCAGTAAAAAGGTGTTAACAAAAGAGAAACAAAAGGATATAGAACAATACACAACGCAAAGAATATCATAGAGAAGAAAAAATATACGGTTACATATCATTCACACACACACACACACACACACACACACACACAAATAAACCTCTATGTAAAGCTTCCGTATAGATTATAAGGATAGTGAGTTAGGCTAAAGTAGTAGTAGTAGTAGTAGTAGTAGTAGTAGTAGTAGTAGTGGTAGTAAAATATTGTTATCGAGAATCTACTCAATTTAACCTTCTTCCACTTGAGTTCAGAGTAAGAGTGAGATTAGAGGAAGGGAAGTAGATAGGGGGAAGGGAGGTGGAACGGGGAGGAAGTGGGAGGTGGAGCATGGGGAGGGGTGATGGTGGGGTGGAGGGGGTGGAGGGAAGGGAGATGGAGGGGGGAGGGCGTGGTGAAGGTTTGGGGGGCATCTTCAAGTAACGTGGATGGGATGGAGAGGGTGGAGAGGGTGGGGAAGCAAGGCGGAGGAGAGGGTGGATTAAGTGGATGTAGTGGAGCCTTAAGTAACGTAGTGAATGGGGTGGAGAGGAAGAGGGAGAAGGGGGGGTGTAGCTGGGTGGAGGTGGAGGGAGGTGGTGGATAAGTGGATGGAGCTGTCTTAAGTAATGAAGTGGATGAGGTGGATAAGGGAGGAGTAAGGGGTGGTAAGGGTGAAGAGGGGGGGGGGGGTCTGGGGTCTTTAAGTAATGTAGTGGATGAGGTGGATAAGGGAGGAGGAAGGGGTGGTAAGGGTGAAGAGGGGGGGGGGTCTGGGGTCTTTAAGTAATGTAGTTGATGGGGTGGAAGGGGTGGAGAGGGTGGAGGGGGTGCGTCATCTAGATAAGGCGATGGCGTGGTCACTCTTCCTCTAAAACCTTCCTCCCCCAAACACTTACTTTTACGAGCTCGCCACTCTCTTTCTTCTCTGACCTTCCTTCCTCCTTTCCTTTCCTGTCTGTCTGTCTATCTGCTTGTTCTTTCCTCTTCCTCTCTCTCTTTCCTGTCTGTCTGTCTATCTGGTTGTTCTTTCCTCTCCCTCTCTCTTTCCTTTGCTGTCTGTCTGTCTTTGCTTGTTCTTCGTTCTCTCTCTCTTTCTCCTTTCAATTCCTGTCTGTCTGTCTATCTGCTTCTTCTTCGCTTTCTCTCTCTTTCACTTTCCTTTCCTGTCCTGTCTGTCTGTCTTTGCTTGTTGTTCTTCGTTCTCTCTCTCTCTCTCTCTCTCTCTCTTTCTCCTTTCAATTCCTGTCTACCTGTCTCTCTGGTTGTTCTTCTCTGTCTCTCTCTTTATTTATCTTTATTTCTTTTTATATGTTATCTACTAAATTTCTTGCCTCGTTTTAATTTATTCCTTTCTTCTTGTTCCTTGCCATTATCTTTCCTTTCTTCAAGTTTCCTTTTCCATCTTTCTTTCCTCTATTTTTCTTTATTTTTTTTCCTTCCTTCATTCAATTCAACATTTGCCATTATCTTTCCTTTCTTCAAGTTTCCTCTTCCACCTTTCTTTCCTCCATTTTTCTATATTTTTTTTCCTTTCTTCATTTAATCCAACATTTCCTCTTACTCTTTCCATTCTTACATAAGGACAAAAGAAAATTAGAAGTCTGCAAGAGGCCGGTAAGTCTCTACAAAGCATCTCCTGTGAACCTAACCCCACCTAACATCACTATCCATGAACTTATCCAATCTTTTATTGAATGCGTCTATCGTACCGGCACTCACAACATGACTACCAAGCCTCTTCTTAATGTGCGTCTAGCTATAATTCCATATTTTCACATATTTATTCGTTTTCATTCCTTCCCCTTGTTTTCACCTTCAGTTTCTCTCTTTCTCTTTTTGCGCCAAGGAGGACACGACAAGGGATGGGCAGCGGGCGGGGACACGGCGGGGACACGGTTGGGACATGAGCGGGAGAGGGGAAGAGAGGGAGGGCATAGGTGAGGGAGTACAAGGAGGGGGGAGGGAGGGTGTGGGCGGGACAGGCAAGGTGTGGACAGGTCTTGTTAATCAGCGGGTGACCCTCGCTTGGCCTGCCTCTCTTGCACGGGGTCAAAGGTCACGGGTCAAATAGTTTTCAGTTTATACTCTCTCTCTCTATCTATCTATCTCCTGTTTTATTTTGTTTCTTTTTATTCTCTCTTTTTGCTGTTTTGTATTTTCTATGTCTCTCTCTCTCTCTCTCTCTCTCTCTCTCTCTCTCTTTATTTTGTTTCCCTTTATTCTCTCTTTTTGCTGTTTTGTCTTTTTCTGTAAGTCTCTCTCTCTCTCTCTCTCTCTCACATTCTCTTTCTCTGTTACTGGTTGGCATTCCATTTGTGTTGTGCAGATAAACTTTTATATATTTTTTTGTTTTGCTTTCCTCTAAGTTGTTACCAGCCACGAAGGGAAACTGGTGTTGTCTGACGCTGCCTTGAACATCTGCTCGGTTACATATGCATTGTTTTATTTTCTCTACACTAAAGGCGGACTTCGGAGGGTTCGACAACAATGTGAAATGCCTGTAAGTTGTCCCTACCGCTAAGAACAGGACAAGAGGAGTGAGAAATAGACGATGAACTAAACTAACCCTGGTTCTGTTTTTTCTCGTATTCTGTTCCTCCGTCTCAATCGTGTTTTATTCCTGTTTTATCTCGATTATATTATTTTTTTTGTGTTAGTTGTCCTCTCAAGGGTATTGTTGTAAAAAATGATAAAACGAGGAGAGAGGAAGGATGGTTTACTCACAAGGGGAAAAAATGATCGTAAACTCACAAAACAAAAAACAAAAATATATCATAAACCGCAAAGAAATATAACGACAATTTATCTTTTCTTTTCTTTATTCCGGGAGACATCTTCGTATTTTTTTCCTTTTTTTACTATAAGGGACAAACCACACATAGGATACAAAACAACAACAAACAACAACAACAACAAAATATATCGTAAACCGCAAATAAATATAACGACAATTTATCTTTTTTTTCTTTATTCCGGGAGGCATCTTCGTATTTTTTCCTTTTTTTACGATAAGGGACAAACCACACATAGGATACAAAACAACAACAAACAACAACAACAACAAAATATATCGTAAACCGCAAAGAAATATAACGACAATTTATCTTTTCTTTTCTTTATTCCGGGAGACATCTTCGTATTTTTTCCTTTTTTTACTATAAGGGACAAACCACACGTAGGATACAAAACAACAAACAACAATAACAAGATCACCCAAAAAAAACTCCACTTATATATAAACACAACATTACATTCTCCACCTCACACTACTATTACTATTACTATCATTATCATTTTCTTCTTTCTTTCTCCTTTTACCAACCATCCTTCCTTCTTTTTTCAAGACGGAGTTTCTTAAAAGATTTTGTGGCCCTTGACGAAACGCGTGAGATATAAAAGCTTTCAGGGGTATCACATCACTCTCGGAAGAATCTGGGCTGGAAACTTAGTGGTGGTAGTGGTAGTGGTGGTGGTAGTGGTAGTGGTGGTGGTGGTGGTGGTGGTGAGGTTAATGGTATCTATCTGGAGAGCAGCCAAAAACCTACACACACACACACACACACACACACATGCAAGACTAACCGCCACCACATAACATTGCTGTGTGTGTGTGTGTGTGTGTGTGTTGGAGGATTAGTGTAACTGGATTATGTGGTATTTTTTCCGGCTTTTTCCTCCCTACTTTTTCCTTCCTTCCTTCCTTCCTTCCTCCCTCCCTTCCTTCCTCCCTTTTACACATACCTCCCTTCATTCCTTATTAAATCTCCTTCCCTCTTTTTTTTTTACATTCCTCTTCCATTTCTTACTTCCTTTCCTTTCCCTTCGACAACAACAACAACAAACACAAAAACAATAACAGGAGGAGGAGGAGGAGGAGGAGGAGGAGGAGAAGGGGTAAGGTGTTAGTTTGTTAGATAATCGTACTGAGGTGAGAAAAAAGAGGAGGAGGAGGAGGAGGAGGAAGTGGAGATGGAGGAGGTAGAGGTCAGGCCGAGAACCCACAACACCAATAACACCACCACCACCACCACCTCCACCACCACCACCTCCACCACCGCCACACCACCACCACCACCACCGAGTCCTTTCACTTCCCTCCCTCCTCTCCCTCCCTCGCCCTGACCTCCGCCAAGTGACCTCCTGACCAGCCGGTTAAGCAAGAACTAAGTGATGCTTCTAGGAGCCATTACCTTGCCTACCCTAACCTTAACATCTCCTCCTCCCTTTTCCTTCCCCTCTCCCCTTCCTCCCTTCCTTACCTTGCCTACCCTAACCTTAACATCTCCTCCTCCCTTTTCCTTCCCGTCTCCCCCTTCTCCCCCTTACCATCTCCCCTCCAACCTTTTCCTTCCCCTCTCCCCTTCCTCCCTTCCTTACCTTGCCTACCCTAACCTTAACATCTCCTCCCTTTTCCTTCCCCTCTCCCCTTCCTCCCTTCCTTACCTTGCCTACCCTAATCTTACCATCCCCTTCTCCCTTTTCCTTCCCCTCTTCGCCTTCCTCCATTCCTTTCTCCTCCTACCTTAACATCTCCTCCTTTTCCTTCCTCTCCTCCCTCCTTACCTTCCTATCCTAATCTTACCATCCCCTCCTCCCTTTTCCTTCCTCTCCTCTCCTCCTTCCTCCCTTCATCTCCCTCCTACATTTTTCCTTTTCCTTCCCTCCTTCCTCCTTCCTTACCTACCCTAACATCTTCCCTTCTCCCTTTTCCTTCCCCTCTCCCCCTTCCTCCCTTCCTTACCTTGATAAACCAAAGCATATTTAAGAGAGAGAGAGAGAGAGAGAGAGAGAGAGAGAGAGAGAGAGAGAGAGAGAGAGAGAGAGAGAGAGAGTTGACTGGCATGCCACTATGTCTGTTTCTAAAGTGACAGCCAATACTCCCTCCCCTCTCTCTCTCTCTCTCTCTCTTTGGTGCGTGCGTCTAGGTACATTTTTTTCCTCCTTTCAAGAACGTAAATTGTATCACGAGCGTTAAAAGTCTTTCGTCTTGACAATAACTAGCGGACTCTTGAAGTGGAGGAGGAGGAGGAGGAGGAGGAGGAGGGAACAAAGGAAGAGAAAGAACACGATTAATGAAAGAGAACGAAGGAGAATTTAATAGATGATGAGGATGAAAAAAGAATAAAAGGAAAAATAATAAAAAGGAAAACTGTAATAATGTTAATGTAGCAAAAAGGAGAAGAGAAGAGGAGGAGAGGGAACAAAGGGAGAGAAAGAACACGATTAATGAAAGAGAACGAAGGAGAATTTAATAGATGATGAGGATGAAAAAAAGATTACAAGGAAAAATAAATAAAAAAGGAAAAATGTAATAACGTTAATATAGCTAAAAGGAGAAGAGAGAAGGAGAGGGAACAAAGGGAGAGGAAGAACACGATTAATGAAAGAGAACGAAGGAGAAGTTTTAATAGAAGATGACGATGAAAAAAGATTAAAAGGGAAAACAATAAAAAAATGAAAAATGAAATAAAAGTTAATATAAAAAGAGAAGGGAGGAGAGGAGGAGAGAGAACAATGGGAGAGGAAGAAAACGATCAGGGAAGGAGAACGAGAGAAGAATTGAATAGAAAATGAAGAAAGAAGAGATAAAAGATGAAGATGAAGGAAAATATAAATGCAAGGGAAAGTGTAATAGAAGATAATGATGATGAAAATGAAGGAGACTATTAATTAAGAAGAAGACAAAGGAGAAGAGAATAGGAGGAGATGAAGATGACTATTACTGACGAAGAACGATGGAAGAAAAAAATTATAGATGGAAATAACAATAGAAAAATAATAATAGGATAAAATAACAGAAGAGAGGAAGAAAAATAATAGACAAAAGATGTAGAAGAGAAATATATAGAGAGAATCACAGAAAATAACAGGACAAAAAGATGTAGAAGAGAAATATAGAGAGAGAATCACAGAAAATAACAGGACAGAAAGATGTAGAAGAGAAATATAGAGAGAGAATCACAGAAAATAACAGGACAGAAAGATGTAGAAGAGAAAATTATAAGAAAAGAATCATAAGAAAAAAGAAAAAATGATAAGAAATTGAAGGAAAATCAAATAAAACCTAAATAAGACAAAGGAAGAAAAAAAAACAGGAAAAAACACATAGGCCTACACTTTGACATTATAACGGAGGAAAAATCTACTACTACTACTACTACTACTACTATTACTACTACTACTACTACTTCTACTACTACTACTACTATTAATGCGGAAACGTTAGTAGTTGATCCACTTAATATGACCAATACGGAATTACTTGTACGGATTCATGTTCGATACGCGTCGCCATCAAGGGTCACGTGAGAGAGAGAGAGAGAGAGAGAGAGAGAGAGAGAGAGAGAGAGAGAGAGAGAGAGAGAGAGAGAGGAATGGAGTACCGTTTATCTCTCACCCTTCCCCTCTTCTCTCCCTCCCTTTCCTCCCCTTCCTCCACCTCCTCCTCCCTCGCATTCCACAGTCTGATAATGCCTCCCCTCCTTGCTTCCTCTCGCCTTTGTTGTGTGTGTGTGTGTGTGTGTGTGCGTGTGTGTGTGATCACGTGGATGGCAGAGTAATAGAGGGCTTATATTGTTTACTCTCTCTCTCTCTCCCTTTCCCTTTTCTTCCCTCCTCCACCCTTGCCCTCCTAATATCACCCTTTCTCTTCCACTTCCTCCCTTTCTCCCTCCACTGTTCCTCCTTCTTCTTCCACTTTCCTCCACTTCTGTTACCTCCTTCTCCTCTGCTTCCCACTCTTTCTGGTTTCCTATCTAATTCCCTTTCCGTTCCACTTTTTTTTCTTTTTGTTCTTGTTTCCCATCTTCTTTTTCTTTATCTTTATTTGCCTTCTTTAAATGCTTCTCTCTCGATTTCTCTCTCTCCTAATCATCTCTTTCTTCATCTTAATCTTAGTGTTAATATTTCCATCCCATTTTTTTTTTCAATACTCTCTCTCTCTCTCTCTCTCCTTTCATCTTTCTCTTCCCCTTCATTAAAATCGTATTGTTACTTCTACATTCTTTTATTCTTCAGCACTTCAAAGTCCCTCTCATCCTCCTCCCTTCCCTCCCCTTGGCACTCCTTGGCCCCTTCCCGCGAGCGTCAATCAGTGCCACCCTTCACCTGTACGTCAGTGTGGTCAGGCTGGCAGGCACCACACTACCTTATTTATGGCACCTGGGGACGCCACGCCGACAGGTACACAGGTATGCCATCACAGGAGGAGAGGAGGAGGAGGAGGAAGAGGAGGAGGAGGAGGAGAGGAATGGCCCGTCAAGACATTAGTAAAGATGTCTGGAGGAAATTAATGAGTGAAAAATGATCGGAAATTGTAATGCTCTTGTGTGTGTGTGTGTGTGTGTGTGTGTGTGTGTGTGTGTGTGTGTGTGTGTGTGTGTGTGCAGGGTAATCTTTCTTGGGTTTCATCGCAAGGACAAACACACACACACACACACACACACACACACACACACACACACACACACACACATGTAGCGTTATCATGTTTGTCTTTGAAGTGTCTTGACGGAAGGAATGAGGAAGAGAGAGAGAGAGAGAGAGAGAGAGAGAGAGAGAGAGAGAGAGACGGGAGTAATTTCTGTGGTCTGTTCTGTGTTTAAATGCCTCCCTCCTACCCCCCCCCCTCTCTCTCTCTCTCTCTCTCTCTCTCTAAGGAGGGTGTGGCCTGCATTGACCTTGGCACGCGGCCCTCACCTCTCTCTCTCTCCTCCATTTTTTTCCCTCCTCTCTCCCTCCTCCCTTCTTCCTCCTCCTCCTCCTCCCCCATTAGAAGTCAGGCCCCATTACTTCAACTACATTGGTTAATCTTTTTTTTTTATTCTGTCAAATGCGAATGAAAAAAAAGGACATATTTACTGAGATAGAAAGAAAGAGAGAGAAAAAAAAATAAGGGAACATATAGAAGCATGGAAGAGAAGAAGAGAGAAGGGAAGAGAAGAGAAAGGAAGGGAAGGGAAGAGAAGAGAAGAGAAGGGAAGGGAAGAGAAAAGAAGATAAAAAAAAGCCAGTAAGAAAAAACGAAACTTAATAAGAAAGGAAAGGAATATAGAGAAGAAATACAGAGAAGAGAATTGAAGAGTAGAAGAAAACAAGACGAAGAGGAGAAATGACTAAAGAAAAAGAGTGTAGAAGGATAGAATGAAGGAAGTAAGGACGAAAGGAAGGAAATAATGAAGGAAAGAAATGAGAGAAGGAAGGAGGAAGGAAGGAAGGATGGGTAGAGGTTAAGAGAGGAAGGAAAGGGGAAGATGAAAGGAAGAATGATAGAAAAGTTAACGAATAAAGGAAGGAGGGAAAAACAGATGAAATAAAAAAGGGATGATAGAGGAGGAGGAGGAGGAGGAGGAGGAGGAGGAGGAGGAGGAGGTGGAGGAGGAAGGAAGAGAGGAGCAGGAAGAACACGTACAAACACATCAACACATTCCTCTTTGCTCTTCCCTCCTCCTCCTCCTCTTCCTCCTCCTCCTCTTCCATCCACATGACCACCATCTTCTTCCTCTACTACCTTTTTCCTGACTCACTCCTCCTCCTCCTCCTCCTCCTCCTCGGCAACCTAACACTAATATTTATTATGTCTAGTAACACCCCAGACAGCTCCCTCTCTCCCCCCTTCCCCCAAGTTGGTAAGGGAGGGAAGGGGAAGGCAAGGAAGGGAAGGAAAGGAAAGGGAAGGGAAGAGGAGGATGAAGGAAGGGCAAGACAGGGATGGAAGGGAAGGAAAGGGAATGGGAGGAAAGGGAGGGGAAGGGAAGAGAAGGGAAGGGAAGGGAAGGGAAGGGAAGCAGAATAGGTGTGTGTGTGCGTGTGTGTGTGTGTGTGTGTGTGTGTGTGTGTGTGTGTTTGTGTGTAATTATGGATTTTGACCGCGATTTCAACTCTATACCGTCTATCTGTCAGTCTGTCTGTATTTCTGTCTGATTGCTTGCATGTTTAACTATCATACCCCCCTCTCTCTCTCTCTCTCTCTCTCTCTCTCTTTGTTATCTCCGTGTCTCACTTTCTCTCCTTTTTCGTCTTTCAGAATGTGTGTTTGTTTGTGGTTCTCTCTCTCTCTCTCTCACGTGTCCTTATCGCTCTCCCCGGCCACGTTCATCACCTTATCGCCTGATTAATAATGCTTCGTCAACGTCAAGAAGAACGTCACACAGGGAAAGGACATGATGATGATGATGATGATGGTGATGATGATGATGATGATGTAGAGGAGGAGGAGGAGGAGGAGGCGGAGGATACAAAGAATAAAAGAACTATATTGGAAGGAAGAAAATGAGGAAGGAAAAGAAGATGACATAAGGAAGTATATATGAATTAGATTATGATGAAGAAAAAAAATTGTGAAAACTACAACAGGAGCAAAAAAGAAGAATTAAAGACAAGAGAAAAGTGAAAACAAGAAAAAAGTGAAAAACAAAGAAAAAAATGAAAAAAACAAGAGAAGTGAAAAACCAAGAAAAAAATGAAAAAAACAAATAAAAAAATGAAAAAAACAAGAAAAGTGAAAAACCAAGAAAAAAAATGAAAAAAACAAGAAAAAAAGTGAAAAAACAAGAAAAAAAAATGAAAAAAACAAGAAAAAAAGTGAAAAACCAAGAAAAAAATGAAAAAAACAAGAAAAGTGAAAAATCAAGAAAAAAATGAAAAAAACAAGAAAAAAGTGAAAAAACAAGAAAAAAATGAAAAAAACAAGAAAAAGTGAAAAACAAGAAAAAAGTGAAAAACAAGAAAAACAATGAAAACTACAACAGGAGCAAAAAAGAAGAATTAAAGACAAGAAATAATAAAGCGATTAAAACAACACAAACAATAAAACAACAACAAGAGCAAGACAAAGATATGATAAGAGGGGGGAGGGAGAGGAACTAAAAGAAACAAAAAAGATAAAAAAGAGGAAAAATAACCCTAACAGACAGACACATAAGAACCAAAGAGGCGTGAGGTGAGTCTTTTCAGTCCCTCATTTCTGGTTCACAGCTGACGGTGGTGGTGGTGGTGGTGGTGGTGGTGGTAACCTTGTTTGAGGTCGCTTTCTACAGTGCCTTATCCAACACACAAAGACTGGGAAGGGAAGGGAAGGGATGGGAAAGGTAGGGAAGGGAAAGGAAGGGAAGGGAAGGGATGGGAAAGGTAGGGAATGGAATGGAAGGGATGGGAAGGGAAGGGATGGGATGGGAAAGGTAGGGAAGGGAAGGGAAGGGAAAGGGAACCCATCTATCATGCCCGATAATTCACACACACACACACACACACACACACACACACACACACACAGTACCGAGGGGCGTTGACGAGCTAGTAATTCTCTCTCTCTCTTATCTATTTCAACATTGTGCAAGGTTACGAAGTTATGATAAGGAGAGAGAGAGAGAGAGAGAGAGAGAGAGAGAGAGAGAGAGAGAGAGAGAGAGAGAGAGAGAGAGAGAGAGAGAAGGGCGGAGAGGCGTAAGAAGAGAGCAAAGAAAGAGGAAGGTTAAGTGTGTGTGTGTGTGCGTGTGTTTAAGTATATGTTTCTACTCGGTCTTGATGAGGGAAAGGAAGATCGTTGGATTGATTGATGTGAGAGAGAGAGAGAGAGAGAGAGAGAGAGAGAGAGAGAGAGAGAGAGAGATGAATATCCGTGTCACGACCAAATTGCACGCTTTACTTTTCGACAACACACACACACACACACACACACACACACACACACACACACACACACACACACATACATGGGTCATCTTTATCATTTTGTAGTGGAAATGAAAACCTGTTATTATTATTATTATTATTATTATTATTTTTTTTATTTTTTTAGTTTCCTGGGAGAGAGAGAGAGAGAGAGAGAGAGAGAGAGAGAGAGAGAGAGAGAGAGAGAGAGAGAGAGAGAGAGAGAGAGAGAGAGAGAGAGAGAGAGAGAGAGAGAGAGAGAGAGAGAGAGAAAGCTGGAAGAAGGGAGGGGGATTTACCGAACCTTTGATAAAGAAAGGAGGTAAGACTGACTGACGGGGAACACACACACACACACACACACACACACACACACACACACACACACACACACACACACACACAAAGATTTCCTCCCACCCCCCCCCAAAAAAAAAGAACCCCCTCAAAAATAAAAGAAAATGGAGAGAACGTAAGACCAGAGAACGAACGAACGAAAGAACGAAAGGAGGTGAACGAGGGAGCTCTTCAGAACTAGCGGGTCGCACAAATGACTGTATTTAGAGATCGTGAGAGCAGGAGAGGTCACGAGGGCGGCTGAGGGTGGGTGTGGGCGGGGGTGGGTGTGGGTGGGTGGGGAAGGTGGAGGAGGAGGATGAAAATGGGTGGGAGGGAGAGTGGAAGGAAGGGAGAGGCGAAGATGGGGTTGGTTGGTTATGCCGGGAGCTATGTATATAAGTTGTGTGTGTGTGTGTGTGTGTGTGTGTGTGTGTGTGTGTGTGTGTGTGTGGAATGGGTTGGTAGTCGTGGGTGAGAGTGGAGAGGGAAAGAATGATGGGTTTGGTGGAATGGGTGGAAAGTACTGGGTCGGATTGGATGGGAAAAGAAGTGGGGTGGAACTGGATGGCGTGGGGTGGAATGGGTTGAAACTAATGGGCTAAGAGCTGGATAGGAAATGACTAAGGGGGATGAGTTGGGGTGGATATTGGGGTGGAACTGGTAGGCGTGGGGTGGAATGGGTTAAAACTAATGGGCTAAGAGGTGGATAGGAAATGACTAAGGGGGTTGAGTTGGGGTGGAATGGATTGCAAGTACTTGGTGAGAAGGGATAGGAAAAAAAAAAAAACATTAAAGGCAGAGTAGACGTGAGATTGAATGCTTTGAAAGAACTGCGTAAGAGGTGATGGAAAAAGGATAGGAATAGGGATAGGAAAAACACTAAAGG